>NC_060164.1:2427828-2438519 GCF_021292245.1 Micropterus dolomieu | reverse complement strand
GCAGCAGTTGTCTGTCAGCAGGCAGACTGCTGGAAATACTCTTAATTCCCGGAGATCTAGTTGCCATCTAGTTGCACCACCACCTGGCACCATAGCCCCTCAGTCCAGGGTTTGTATCTTGGGCTAAAGAAAAAGTCACATTGTTGTTGCATGTCTACAAAACTTGGTGTTTGCTACAAATGTTTAGCTTAAGAGAGTTTTACAGTTTTTTGGAGATTTTATCAGTGTGTCACATGATCAACTAGAGTGTGGATGAAATGATTTTGTTGATCAGAATTTTTTTATAAACTGCTGCCAAGTTATAAACTGCAGTCACGCATATTCATGTCCATAAGCACAAAAAGGCATCAAAATGTAGCTAAAAGCCTTTTCTCTCTGAAAATCCCAACATCTTTCTCAGTAGAGGATTAGTTTTTAGATCTAAACCTTAATTGATAGGTAACTCTCAGTTGTTGTCTTATTCACTCATGTATAATCTGCATGCTGATGCTGGTGCATCTGTCACCAATTCTTTGACTTGTAACATCTTCTTTCCTGTTTGGAGTGTGGACACATGATGTATATTTTAATGTTCAGCTACTCAAGCTCTAACTAAAAATACCAAAATGACAAAAGGCTTTTTTTTAAAGCCAAATGCGCTTTTCTATAAACAAAGCATCAAACTGTGAATTTGTCAGAAGTCTGGCTGAATACCTCAATTGGTTGAGAGTCAGTCTCCGAAACAGCCCTTTTTATTCCCATCGTGCGTTAGTATCCCACCTTCAGTGTCAATTGATTTGCTTTCAAATTTACAGAGCTGTGTGGTGTTGAAACTTAATGACCAACAAAATGTTCAGATGAAGAACTAAAACTACCAAATTACAGATTCCCACCTCGGCTGACAATGATGCAGTTTTTTCTGATCCTGTTTGATAAGAGTCCCGCCCTGAACACATCTACAAGCTTATTCACTCATAGTCATAGCGCCATCTACTGGAGGTGTGCATTTTGCCATAGTCACTGCAGCAACTGTAGCAAAAATGTGAGCATGTGTTTTTTAAATTGTGATTTGTAGATTAGGATGTGTGCACCTACAATGAAGAATCTGAGATTCTAAAAAAATTCTACTAGTTTGCACATCTTGAAGCATTTTTCTGTGCGACTTCACATTTACTGATTCACAGATTGTTTTTCTCCAATAATGACTTCACACCCACTGTCCCTCAAAAGCCCATTCTGGTCAAAGCGTAATAGGGCCATGTGGTGATTGCGCATACTCAAAATACCCAGAGTGTTGATATGAGGCCCACCTAGCCATAAGCAACGTGTCTGGTCATTCATCCCCATTCACATAAAGCAACACATATGTTTAGAGCTGAGTAATTCTGACATTTTAAACACCAAACAACTAATCAATAGATCAAGAAAGTAATCTACAATGAGAATAATCCTTAGCTGCAGTCGTACATATGTTAGGCATATGTTTATGCCTATTGCTCTGTTTCATGGTCATCACAAACTTTTTAAAGACAACAGACTCCGTGGTACATATGCCTCATAGTGAAGTGTCATTCACATTCTGCTGAGCTACTTTTAGCCACTTACAAGTTTATTTTTCACCGACTGCTCAGAAACATGTCAGGCTAGAATAATACTCAGTGTCCTTCAAGTGAAAGAGACCTCCTTAACACTCAAACACACACTGACCCAAAGTTACAATTTTAGACAATGTATTCCTCTTAACGTTTGGCATAGGACAAACCTTTAAAATCACCATACATACATACAGATGGGTGACAGAGAAGGGGAATTGGGTAACTAGAATTAAAAGGGTTTCGTCTTATAGGCTGCATGAACATGCTCAGTAAGTGAAATGTCATTCTAATATTTATATTATATGCTGTGGAATGTTCAGTGTGTCAATCCTAGTGTGTCAAACAGTTTTGAGGGTTAATAATTACACATAACACATGTTTACAGAGCTTTAATTATCTGGCCTCTTTGTCACACGAGCTGTTTCCTTCTTCTCCATCTTCACTGATTATCCACTTCTTTTAATCCAATTAAACAACATAAACTCCAGTTTGCAGTGTGTCCATCTAGGTATCAAAGTCCTGCCCTCTCAGTCACCTGGCACTGTAAATAATCAAAAATATGACAGCCATGTGAACATAGTGTGCAGCTGGTGCTGACTGGCAGGCACCAGGTGGGCACTGGAAGGGAGCTTTATAGCCATCTGTACATGAATACATCACACATTGCACTGCAGCACATGGGCCAGGGTAAGGTCTATTGAACAGACAACATCTACTATTTAATTAACAGCCACAAATGTGCCATAGTATGGGAATATGGTAAAGTAACGTGAAAAAATGTATTTCCTGCAGAAAATGCGTGTTAATGCTGAAAGCTGAAATGATTTTAATATGTAAATTTCATTTTTAGAACATATGGCCTAAAAGTCAATGCACATTTGGATTTTTCCTCAGACCTATGTTTGATTAGCCTTAAATGTAAATTATCCCACAATTTCTGCTTTGAATCATTTTTAATACTGATTTACAGTTAAATATAATTTATTATAAACAATGAGTTCAACCAATCCTGATACTGAAGTATCAGACCCAAAGTGTTCAATATTAAATAAATAAATAAGACAAAAGAAAAGAAATAATAATTTGAATACAAACATAAAACATATACAAACATAAAATTGTGAAATAATCCAAACATTTTTAAAACTCAGCTCAACCCTAAGCTCAATTATATAAAATGTTATTTCATACTGTTTCTTTTGGCTGTCTGCTCATTCAAACCAATGCAACAGCACTAACACTGTGAAACAGAGAAAGGCTTTAGAATACTTGGACTGGAACTAAATAGAAATCACCTGCAATAGTTTTTAAGATGTTATTGGATTATTTCACAATTGTACTGCAATTATATATATTGCATATATTGTGTGTATAGACTTTGGGTCTCTATGCAACGCCCAGGGGCAGTCACAGTTGAAGTCAAGCTCTCAGTAACCTGGGGGAAAAGAAACTTAGACATGGAGTGTATTTTATGTATATATTTGTATATATTTAAAATGGACTACCTGAGGATTGAAAAATAACAAATAAAGGATTTAGTATACATAATTTGAAATAGAATGAGGACTTTAATGTTGGAAAATGTAAAACTGGAAGTAAATTAATAAAATTAAAAATACAGTAAAATTCTGAGGTGGGTGGGGGGTTAGGGGGCTCATCATTTTTCTACAATTTCAAAACAATAGTCAGATTTCTATATGAACATTGAAACAGGGTTTGCCTTCTTTAATCATTCCTGCTGTTCATACTGGCCATTAAGAGATCCCTTCGTAATGTCCTTCCAATGTAAGTGATGGGGGACAAAATCTACAGTCTGCACTCTGTGAAAAAATTTATTCCAAAGTTTATCTGAAGCTGAGTTCTGACAAGTAACTTGACAAAACAAAACCTCCTTCCCCCAGACTCACATTCTACATGTTGTGGGACACAGAAAGTCACAAAAAGGTGTCAGAGCTGATGGATCATCTGGCTGTGACTTGAAAGACTTCCAGACCTGCAGCGACAGTAGATTCTCCACTGAAGGTGTGAGCAAATGGTCATGGGCCATGCAACAGACACCTAGTGCCATGTTAAAACACTTCTATTGACAAGATCAATTAGCACTAATTTGTGGTGACGGGCACCTCACCCTGTTCTCAAAGGCTCTCTCTCTCTCTCTCTCACACACACACACACACACAAATCAACAAAATGGCATTGCTTTGCGTCCCTTTTTTTTGGTCTCTGTGTCCCTGCAAGGCATGGATATCAAAAGGTTTGGATGGTATGGCAATTTAATTTAGTCTAACTCATATTTATGCAGCCACAACAGCAAATGACGAGGATCCATCCATCTGTAAATAGCCTTTCCTCTCCGTGCACACTCTGAGCTAGTTAAGTTAGCAAGCTGCACATAGCTGCTAGTCAATCTACACTGCACAGGCATGTCGATAATATTAAGTCTTTACCTCTGATGCTGAATGTGAATGAATCAATCCAGATGAATATTTAATATAAATTAAATCTGTATTTTTTTCTTTATTTAATATAGACATAAAGGATTTGTCCTGAGGAGGCGCAGTTACTCAGGAGCAGAGGTAATACCTCTGGCATACCTAGAAACTTAAGAAAACACACGTGGAAAAGCTCAACAGTCTGGCCGGTGTGATTTACTCTCTAATTAATTTGTATCGAATATTTGCAGCTTAAACCAGTGCTGCTAATGGCAACCTCATTTCTATTCTTACTGTATATATTATATTTGTTTGATTCAATGTGAAGCACCCCTGGGACACGCTCCCCTCCTCATTTCGATCTAGGCCCCCTAGCTCAGTATGTAACGCCAGCCATCACTGACCTAGGAGTCAAAATTGATATGAAACTGGATAAACACGTTAGGAAGGTTAAATCTAGTTTCTTTCAATTAAGACAGCTGGCCAAAATGAAACCTTTCTAAACAGAATTTTGAGACCGTTATACACGCCTTTGTGACTACTAGACTAGATTACTGCAATGCACTTTTTGTGGGGATGAATGGATCGTCTCTCGCCCGTCTCCAGATGGTGCAAAACGCTGCAGCTCGTCTTTTAACAGGAACACGTAAATATGAACACATCTCCCCAGTTCTACGTTCACTCCATTGGCTACCCATTTAGGATTGATTTTAAACTTCTTTTACTGACTTTTAAATCCTTGAATGGCCTTGCCCTGACTTACTTATCCGAGCTGCTTCATCCTTATACACCTACCCGCTCGCTCAGGTCAACTGACAAACTTCTCCTGAGAGTGCCAAAAACTTGTCACAAATTTAAAGGGGACCGTGCTTTTGCGGAGGCAGCTTCGAAACTGTGGAATGCCCTTCCTCTTACCATTAGACAGACTTCCTCACTCCATCTCTCCCATCTGGCTTTTGACCCTTGAGGATGACACTTGGAGCAACTCATTTGTTAGTGTTTTTAATTCATACATTATATGTATGTGATAACCTGTAAATTGATGTTTGTTTTTAATCTTTGTACAGCACTTTTTACAACTTCGCGATTGCTGTTAAAGTGCTCTATAAATAAATTTTGATTGATTGATTGATTGATCAATGTGAAGCAATGGAGCTGTATAGAGTATAATGTTCAGTTATTCATATGTCACAAAGTACTATTTATTTGCAGTGGATAACTTATATATGGTATTTTAATAATTACTATATGTTTTGCCTCCTTCCACGTGGCTGTTGTGAACTAGGGCTGACCCTGAATAGTCGAAGATTCAATGCTTTGACTGTAAATCTCACAGACGAAGCTTCCCAACGGCGTAATGAAACGAGGATCATACCATTTTGGCGATGGGGGGGTGCTCAATGTCTGTTTTTACGTAGAACTACCAGTTTTCTCCCAGGTTAATATACAGCCTATTATACTATAAATATCAGCATATAGTGCTGTAAATAAAAATGTGAAAAGAAAGAAGCTTTTAATAATTCTGAAAGTGCGTTAATAAATCCAAAATTGTAACCCTAATCCTAAAGGAAGGGGGATCAGTGTGCATGTGTGGCCGTAGCATGTGTGTGTGTGTGTGCTTGTAGCAGAAGATCCTTAACACTTGCTGAAGAGAGACAACAACAGTGTTGTGCCGAGTTGTCCGCACCTCACGGGACATTCAAATTATTTATCACCAATTGATGAACCACACAAAGAATATTATATTGTTTTTAAACAGTACCGGCAAGGAACCCCGATGTGCATTTGAGGTATAACATAGGCATAGCTGACAAAAAGCAACAAATTTAATAATCAATTTGTTCACGACTTCATTCAGGCCATAGCGACACCGTCACCTTATAATGGAGTGAAGTGATGTGAACAGTAAAGTTAATAAAACAACACAACATCAGCACTGGTAGTAACACTTTCACAAACTAAAACCTCCAAAGTGTGGGAGCATTTCACTCTTCAGAGACTCTTCACTCTTCACTCAGCCAAAAAGGTTGTTAACTGCTCCTGGCCTGGGAGCAAGTCAGTTATGCCGGAGCATCTGAAGAGGAGGCACGTAACATTGGCACTCTGGATGATGAAGAGTCGTCTCAGAAAGGTAGTTAGCAAGCTAGCTTAACCTTAAAGCCATGTGACTTCACTTTATAAGCTGTAACCGTTTCTATACAGTTTCCCTTGGTCAATTAATTGTTAATGGCGTTTAGAGTAGCAAATAATTAATAAACACAACGGTCCTGTTCACTTTCCAGATGTGCCCTAACTTTACATCATAAACGATGCATCGCTCGTGTTACTGCCGAGTGCACAAGATTGGACACAGGACAATTTCATACTTTCTAAAAAAAGGCGTTTTGTGAGTTGTTGTGTTAGGGGAAACTATGGAAACTTTGTGAAATGTTGTCTACTACAAAATCTTTATTATTGGTCCTCTCTTGTAAATTCGGCAAAACACATGAAATTATCCCTGTCTTTGTATAAATATAGTGTCAGTTTGTCCCAGTGTGTTGCATTACCGGCGTGTAAGCTGCTCCGTCACTAGACAGCAGATCAGCTGCTCAGACTAGTGCTCTCACAGCGCTGCACACACACAGTTATTTCTTACTGTATACCTGTTTGGTCCATGAAAGGACTGGATTTCAGTGGAACTTTCTGTTGCTGCAGAAGAAACGTATCATTTTATTGTCTTAATTGTTAATTAGCACAAGCCTAAACCAACCTCAAATTTGATTTAAAAGCTGATAGCTAAATCAGTCAAGTGCGGAAAAGTGAATGTCAGTGTGTAACCCCCCATACCCCACCCGCGCGCTCAATCGCCGCTGCACAAACACATATGATTCGACGAGCACTCGACTATAGGCAAGACTTGACGAGTCTGATTCGACTATGTATACAACTGTTAGTTGTATGATTGCAGAGACTGCACCAGAGTTGTCTGGTGACATGGACACAAACATGGGAATCTTTCCCAGTTTTAGTTAATACTGATTGATTTCCAGTTTTCCAGCAGAACACAGTGAAGTGGTGGGTTATCCAGGAATGCCTCAATAATGCCACCTCATCACACCAGCTTGCATCAAGATCTAATGTGACACAAAATATCCCCGACTGCCAGATTTTGTAATAATGTCTGAGTGAGCTGAGGGGCAGAGTAAAGCCACCATTATGCATTTTATTTGTTGTGTCATTTGTCCCACAGGGGGTGTTTCAGAAGCAGTTTTGCCTGCCTGATTTTGCTGACTTGCTCAGATTTTGATGATTTAGTCATTTTGTGATTTATGTTCTTCTACCATTGGTAAGTAGGCTACTTGTTTAAATACCTCTAGTAGTGATATTTATGAAGCTACACTTGCAATCTTGCATCTTGCATTAAGTGATGATGATGACCTTGTATTTGATCTTTGTCCGTGAAGTCAAAGCAATCAGTAAAACAAAGTGGTGAACATGTGGATAGGTGAATGGACGGAGGTTGCAGATCTTACCAGGGGGACACAGGCAGCTTTGGGGAGCTTCTCTCATCTCCCGTGTCTTCGGTAGTCGCGCTGCAAGCTTCTACATGAGAGGAACAGAAGTAGAACGTTAGAGTGCACTGACATTGTAACATTTCATGCTCGGTGCAACATGAATGTTCCATGGATACATGGAGCCCTTAATATTTAATCTATCAATTGTCATTTATCATTTGACTTTCAGCTTTTGACTGATCGTCTTTTAAAGAGGTACTTTGTGGCTGATCATGCTAATAATGCAGTAGTTTCTGCTGATATTCAATATGTTAACATTTTACCATGTTATGTCTAAAAAACAAGAACTTTTTTCCCAGAAATATATCAATGTCAAATAAGAAAAGACCTTAATTAAGGCCGTAAAATGAAAACCATTATGATAACAGTAATTCATATCCAATACAAAGTCTCACAACATTTAAATGACCATCATGACCATGCGCATGACAGTCCACTCCTAACTTTGGAAAAAGCTGCTGGAAAAACAATTGTAATTTAATGTCCACTTACTTGCTTGTTCCAGAATGGACTGTATTACATGGTTTTTAGCAGATGGAGTATGAAACTGTACATATTAAAACTTTCCATGATTCTGAGCACTTTAGGACTTCCTGCCATTGTTGGGAGTGAACTTTCAAGCTCAACTTTTAAGCCAACATGGACAAGAAGTCCAGTTTTGATGTTATGCTTATTTGCTCTTTGTGCAAAGTAAATTCCCCTAGGGGCATAAAGATTTCATTCAGTTACAATTTCATGACAACTTCATATGCTGATGGACCACGATATGGTTGAAAGCTACAGTGTTTTGATGCTTTGGCAATGTTGTTATTACATTCATGCCAATAAAGCTAATTTGAATTGAATTGAATTGAATTGTGTTTTGGATTGACTTTAAAACCATCACCAGGGGCATGTAGATGTGTACAGCTAGCAAAATAGATTTTCAACTGTCAGTTGTGCACACTCAACACAAATTGCGACTTACTGTCCTTACAATATATATTTGAAAAATGTGTGCTAGTGTGTTAAGACTGCTCCTTAGAACATTGTAACCAAAAACCCTTTATTGTTTGCCTGCCAACATTTTTTAGTCTTTCTTGACATATCCAAGAGTGATAGTTCACATCATTAGATCAAAAATAGCCTATGTGTGATTTGTCCCTGAACAGAATACAAAACTATCCAAGTACATTCTCCACAGAATAGCAGTCAGTCCTACTTGTGATGGTTACTAGCAGAGGAATGCCTGGCTGATTAGAGGCCTGCAACAGGTGCTGAAGAGGATATCGTAAATGCACAGTAATTCTGAGCACTAATGCAGTATTCTGGGTATTGCCTGGGTTACTGCAGTGTGTCTGTTATCCCGGTTTGTGGGAGGAATGCCATGGATCAAATCAGGGATCATTAAGGGGAAATGTGTAACATTTGCTTCCAAAATTGTTGGATGGAACCTGAACCCAATTTCGCAGGGGCTTTTAGACTTTGTTAGATAATCAAACAAGCTATAAAAAAAAAACAATTAAAAGTAAATGTATGTCCTTCAGGCCTTCCATGAGTATTTTATTCCTTACATATGGAGTTAACTATGGACACATGCTAAATCTATGACTGCTCTGTATGACTGCATGCTCAGACACACATTTCCCTTAAACCACTTTATATTATTCATGAATACTGACAGGAATTTATTTGGTTGATACTTGTAGACCCGACTCTGTTGAGTTGTTGAGAGATAAAGCTGAGTGGAGTGCAGTTCAACAAAGAGCTGAACATATAACCACAACAAAGCTTACAACAGAAGCAGTGCCTGCCAAAGGTAGACAAATATAGTGGACATACTTCAAAGACTGTCATTAGTCTTTAACTCGTGTCTTCACATATGCATTGTCCCACAGTCTAATGACTGTTCTATCTGAATTATACACTCCTTTTGCTCTGTAGGAAACAATAATTTGTTATGCAGATGATACTCAATTATACCTATCTATGAAGCCAGATGGAATCAATCAGTTAGCTGAACTTCAAAATGCCTTTAGGATGTAAAAACCTGGAAGAGCTGCGATTTTCTGATGTTAAAGTCAGATAAAACTGAAGTTATTATACTTGGCCCCAAACACTTCCGATACACATTATCTAGATAATAGTTACTCTGGATGGCATCGCCCTGGCCTCCAGCACCACAGTGAGAAATCTGGGAGTTATCTTTGATCAGGATATGTAATAAGTAATTTGTCAAAAATAAGGAATATCCTGTCTCAAAATGATGCGGAAAAAGTAGTCCATGCATTTGTTACTTCTAGGCTGGATTACTGCAGTGCAATCGTTCTAAAGATAGTCGGATTCGGCCATGGGAACACCAGGAGAGATGCCTGTGCTCTGGTCACTCTGTGACAGAGACAGAGAGACGTCGTCGGCAGTTGAAGACTGGGAGAAGATAAGGAAGGCTTGGGTTTGGCTCGCTGGCCATTTAACGTTAGCTGTATTAGTGCCTTATGTTGTTCAACATGTTCAACTTTTCATAAAGGCAACGTGCTTGTCAGTCACTGTTGATCAACCGACCCATCAAACCCTGGATGGGGCGAGAGATTTATAACTAATTTAACGTGCCACAGCAAACTTCACAATGTTGAACATGATTATTGAATAGTCAGTGTTTCCTCTAGGATTTCCTTCAGCAGCGGGGGCAGGACAAACAGCACCCCCCGGAAGAAATAGTCACACTTCACAAAACAAATAAACTGTTTCCGCTAGGATGGAGTTGTAGCAGCGGAAGTGAAGCTAAATTTTGGTCTGAATATAAAACCCCAACACAAAATGTCTCAGCAACATTGCTCTTATGCCCATGAGCATGCGATGCACCTTAGAATAGCTTAAAACTGCAGTATTTTCCCAGTTTAATGTGAGCTTTAGATGAATGTTTAAGTGTTGGTCGGGAGGTTTGGGGGTCCTCCCCCACGAAAATTTCATGTTTTCCAATGAAAAATATGTCATTTCAAATCATATTGGGCCATTATTTTCAGCATATCTCTGAACAAATACTTGGAAAAGCTAGAGCAGATAATAAATAAACAACACCCAAAGATCAGTCAACTGGAGGAACTACAACCTTTAGATCTGGAGAAAGTAATTTGGTTGGTTCTGTTGCTCCA
>NC_060164.1:2419348-2427728 GCF_021292245.1 Micropterus dolomieu | reverse complement strand
TTACTACTTATGTATTTGCAGGAGATCAAAGCGAGCAGTTTAGTAGTCTAAAGTTCATCTGGTAATGTGGCCTTACAAATGATGGGGGAGCCACTGCTTTTGTAGCCTGTGATGTTTTTGATGGCCTGCCACATATCTTTGGTGTTGTTGTTGTTGAGGTCTCTCTCCCGTCTCTGCTGATGTCTCCGCTTTGCCTCCTTGATGCCAGCTTCCTCATCCCCTGACTGAAAAGCAGGGGTTTTGTCCCTCAGATCTCCATTCATCCAGGCTTTCTAGTTGGGGGTTGATTTTATCATCTTAGTGAACACCACTTTATCAACACATTTGCTGATGTATGATTTTGCTGATGAGATATTCCTCGATGTGATTCTTCTGGGTGGCGCCCTCTCTGAACATGTGCCACTCAAAACAGTCTTGCACCACAAGATGATCCATTTGGAAACCGAAGTTAGCATAGAAGTCCTCCATTGAGACATGGTATTGAATTAAATTGTGATGGAATCACTTCCTTATATTTAGGTACAGCACTATCAGATATACATCTCATGCAGAAATCTTTGCCTAGTGGTGTAGCAAGTTAAGGACATGCCACAAAATCACCACACCACAGCTCTCTTTGGATCTTTCTTTAGTGAATTTGTCTGCAATGATACGCATGTGACAGGGACTGCATCAGTTCACGCACTCTTCTTGGACTACTGTGGGGAGAGAGAGTGTTCCATCCATCCATCGTCAACCGCTTATCCTGCGTACAGGGTCGCGGGGGGGCTGGAGCCAATCCCAGCTGACATCGGGTACAGGGTACACCCTGGATAGGTCGCCAGTCCATCGCAGGGCCACACATAGACAAACAACCACTCACACAATTTTAGGGTAACCAATCAACCTAGCCTGCATGTCTTTGGATGGTGGGAGGAAGCCGGAGCACCCAGAGATAACCCACGCTGACACGTGGAGAACATGCAAACTCCACACAGAAAGGGGTTTGAACCCACTACCTTCTTGCTGTGAGGCGACAGTGCTAACCACTGCACCACCATGCCGCCAGAGAGACTGTTTGAGTTTTTAAAAAAACACTTTATTTCATTGGTCTTTTAAACCAAAGCCATTTACTAAAGCAAGCATCTTCAAGACTCAAAAATGTTGATTTTCTTTTACAAAGAAACCCACGTCAAAACTAAACTGTATCTTGGCCAAATAGTAGTAAAAAAAGTAAAATAAAATATGTCAATAAAATGCAGGTTAAAATTTTAAGCTGAACACATTCACTTCATATGTTAAGTATTAAAATTCTATTCTGTAATGAACACAACACTTGTTTTAAGCCCCACGTGGACATGATTGTCAGTTTATAAAAAGCAAAGTCGACCCTTAGCTAACTGATGAGTTTCATCTGGCTTGATCGATAGATATAACTGAGTATCATCTGCATAACAATGAAAGTTTCCTGATAATATTGCCTAAAGGAAGCATATATAAAATGAAGAGGATTGGTGACTCTTCATTTTATATATGATCCATGACTCCATGACTAACTTTGGCGTGTATGGAGGATTCATCGTTAACAAACTGAAATCGATCTGATAAATAAGACTTAAACCAGCTTAGAGCGGTTCCTTTAATGCCAATGAAATGTTCCAGTCTCTGTAATAGGATCTGATGGTTAATGGTATCTAATGGAACGCTAAGATCTAATAAAACCAGTACAGAGACAAGTCCTTTGTCTGATGCAATAAGGAGGTCATTAGTCATTTTCACCAGTGCTGTGTCTGTGCTATGATGAGCTCTAAATCCTGACTGAAAATCCTCAAATAAACTATTGCTATGCAGAAAGTCACACAGCTGTTTAGCAACTGCTTTCTCCAGGATCTTAGAGAGAAATGGAAGGTTAGATATAGGTCTATAGTTTGCTAAAACATCTGGATCAAGGTTGGGCTTTTTCAGAAGAGGTTTAATTACAGCTACTTTAAAGTACTGTGGTATATAACCTGTTGATAGAGATAGATTGATCATATCTAGTAGAGAAGTGCTGACTAAGGGTAAAACTTCTTTAAGCAGCCTAGTCGGGATGGGGTCTAAGAGGCATGTTGATGGTTTAGATGAAGAAATTATTGAAGTTAGTTGGTAAAGATTGAGGGAGGCAAAGCAGTCTAAACATATATCTGGTTTTACAGCTGTTTCTAAGGTTCCTGAGTTTAGAGATAAGTCAGTGCCAGTTGAGGGCATGTCTTGGTGTATTTTGTTTCTAATAGTTAGAATTGTATCATTAATGAAGCTCATGAAGTCGTAACTACTGAGAGCTATGGGAATACATGGCTCAATAGAGCTGTGACTCTCTGTCAGCCTGGCTACAGTGCTGAAAAGAAACCTGGTGGTGTTCCTATTTTCCTCTATTAATGATGAGTAGTACACTGCTCTGGCATTATGGAGGGCCTTGCCAAATTAAACGAGAATTTTCCAGTTTGGTGGAATGCCAATTCCTCTCAAGTTTCCACGATATTTGCTTTAATTTGCGAGTTTCAGTATTATATCATGGAGCTAACAGTCTTTGTTTTATTATTTTCTTTTTTAGAGGGGCAACAGAGTCGAGTGTCATTCGCAGCAAGCCTGCACCACTAGATGATCGATTTGGGACGGACTGAAATTAGCATCCTCCGTTACTTTGTGACTTGATAATGAAATTAGAGCTGATGGAATCACATCCTTAAATTTTGCTACAGCACTATCAGACAGACATCTTGTATAGAAATTTTTGCCCATTGGTGTGTAGTTCAGCAGTACAAACTTCTACTCAGTTAATTTCATGTATTATTTATACTTTTTCTTACTCACTGCTGGTTTAAGTCACTGCCTGTCAACCTGCATGCAGCCCATTTATTTAGAACAAATTTGCTGTGCTATGCATATAATGTTTGTTGTCTGTTTTTCTCTGGCAGCTTAAAATAAAAATTTCTTATGCTGCGTGTGTGTGCTTGAATCAGACTCGGTGTAACTAGTATGACGTGTCTGCATAGAATTATATCTGTTGTCTTAAAATAGTTATTTTAGGCTATACTCTCACTCGCCACTTTATTTGGAACACAAATTGCTAATCAGCCAATCACATGGCAGCAACTCAATGTTGGTGCCAGACGGCCTCGTCTGAGTATTTCAGAAACTGCTGATCTACTGGGATTTTCACAAACAGCCATCTCTAGGGTTAACAGAGAATGCTCCGAAAAGGAGAAAATATCCAGTGAGTGGACGAAAATGCCTTGTTGATGTCAGAGGTCAGAGGAGAAAGGGCAGAGTGGTTTGTAGTAGTAGATGGGCTTACAGCAGCAGGAGACCACACTGGGTGCCAGTCTTATCAGCTAAGAACGGGAAACTTAGCCTACAATTCACACAGGTTCACCGAAATTGGACAAAAGAAGATTGGAAACGTTGCCTGGTCTGATGAGTCTAGATTTCATCTGCAACAACATTAAGATGGTAGGGTCAGAATTTGGTGTAAACAACATAAAAGCATGGATCCATCCTGCATTGTATCAACAGTTCAGGCTGGTGATGGTGGTATAATGGTGTGGGGGATATTTTCTTGGTACATTTTGGGCCCCTTAGTACCAATGGATCATTTAAACGTGACAGCCTGCATGATACTATCAATGTCAATATGGACCAATGTCAATATGGACCAAAGTCTCTGAGGAATGTTTCCAACACCTTGTTTAAGGCATGCCACAAAGAACTAAGGCAGTTCTGAAGGCAAAAGGGGTCTAAACCAGCACAAGGTGTACCTAATAAAGTGGCCAGTGAGTGTATATGATTTAGTACAATAGAAGTGGGGATTTGCCTCTTCTATCTTTGAGCCACCCAATTATGTGCAAGGTCAAAACATTGTAATATACTGTATATAATGGTTAATTTCTTTCTGCTACTGCATATGACGCTACAGAGGGAACAGCATCTCATTCAACTACATTTGTCCTTGCTTTGTCTATTTTTCTTTCCTTACATATTTTCCTTAAATATCTCTTTGTTACTTGAACGTGTCCTTTGGACTTTTATTGTGACTAAACAAAGGCTTTTTCTCACCAAAACAAAGTCCAAACGTCTCATATCACTCTGCATCTTGTGTCACTATAGTAATCATTTTTAGCTTGGATTCTGGGATACATCAAGGTATTTATGGCTTGTGTATTTCACTCTGAGCCTCTTTTCTGTAATGTTTAATGGCTCAGGGCTTATAACAACCACATGCTCTCTGACTGCCAAATGCTTCAAAACACTGTTTGTTGTGTCTCGTTTCACATTGCTATTATTATCCATACAGCCATTGATGGCAGGCTTCCTTTGTCATGCTCTAGGGAAAGTTCAGAGATGAAATAGGAGAGTGTATAGGCAGAGCTTGCATCCACAGGTGGATGGAAGAAAGGGATATTTGGTGAATGAAGGTTTTAACCTCCCCACCCCCCTCTCATCCTTTCATTCTCTGCTGGGCTGTATTTAAACGGTACCAGTCTCTCCGACCTCTTTATAACCAGCTTCCTGTTCCTACACTTTAGGTTTTGTTCTGTGGTTGTATGGGATAACAGACAGACAGACACACACACACACACACACACTGGAACAAACTGCAGTACCAAAGCACTTGGAGCATTTGGTCTTCTAATTTTTTCTGATAGCTGCCAGATGATGAATCCAGGCAAGGAGCCCCTACTGAATGATGGTCTGACTGACTGACTGACTGACTGACTGACCCACTTGCTAAGTGACATTACTGATTTTAGAGAGAACAGGAAGTAGGTCCATCTGCCAGAATAGCATGGAAGGGGGTTGGGGGATGGGGGTTCTCCAAAGACTAATTTCCTGATTTCCTTTCAAGAAAATTGCATTTCCTTTGTCATGGGAGCTGCAGTAACCCTAGCCTATCACCTTCAGTCTCTTGTCTGATGGTGAATATGAAAAGGCAGAGGCTGAGGGTAAGTAGTGTTGTCAAAGAAGCTGTAGAATATGGGACAACTTCTCAAAATGAAGCTGCTATATCTATCCAAAATAATGTTTGTGTCTTAATTTATAATCATTTTCATTATATCAGACCCCCTTCTTCACCAACAGCCATTCAGGGTATTTGCATTCTGTAACTGCCTCTCTACATAGTAGACATCACTGTTACTGGCAGCCTCCAACTTTCCTATGTGGGATTCAAATGGATACCATGCACCAGGGAAGATCATCGGAGCCAACCTGCCCTCCATTCAGGACAGGAAACATCACTGCAGATCCATCTCACCCCGGGCACAACCTGTTCCAGCTTCTCCCCTCTGGTAGGCGCTACAGAGTACTGTAGGCCTAAACCAACAAACAGTTTCTTCCCACAAGCCATTACTCTGATGAACAGCTGACTCTGACTCACAGTGTCAGGAACAATTCCTGTGCAATAACCCAGTAACTCTGCCTCTATTCAGCCACCTGTTTACTGGCTACCACTTATTATTAGTGTGAGAGCTACAGCTGTAGCTATCCCAGCCCACAGGGGCAGCAGGTGACCCGCAGCCACAGATCCAGACTCCACAGCTCCAGAGCCAGAAAACCTGCAGGAAGTGATAGGAGGAGAGAGGAGAGGGACGAGAAAGCACAAGACTACCGAAAAGGGGAGAAGTTGTGTTAGTAACATGCAATAATGGGATGAGGTTGCATACAGAGGGAGAGAAAGTAGAGGAGAGAGGAGCTCAGTGCATCATCCCCCGGCAGTCTAGGCCTGTAGCAGCATAACTAAGGGATGGTTCAGGCCAGCCCTAACTATAAGCTTTATCAAGGAGGAAAGTCTTAAGCCTACTCTTAAATGTGGAGATGGTGTCTGCCTCCTGAACCCAAACTGGAACCTGGTTCCACAGGAGAGGCGCTTGATAGCGTTCAGCTGGTATTGAAATTGAACATTTAATAGTGTTCCCTCTTTATCCGACCACTGTTTGATAACTTTTGAGTTTGTATTGCTGAACTACACGCCATTGGGCAAAAATTTCTATACAAGATGTCTGTCTGATAGTGCTGTAGCTAAATTTAAGGATGCGATTCCATCAGCTCTAAATTCATTATCAAGTCACAAAGTAACAGAGGACTCCTATGCTAATTTCAGTCCCTCCCAAGTCGATCATCTTGTTGAAAGTGCTGCAGGCTCGCTGCGAATGACACTCGACTCTGTATCCCCTCTAATAAAGAAAATATTAAAACATAGACAGTTAGCTCCATGGTATAATACTGAAACTCGCAAATTAAAGCAAATATTGTGGAAACTTGAGAGGAATTGGCATTCTACCAAACTGGAAAATTCTTGTTTAATTTGGCAAGATAGTCTTAAAACTTATAGGAAGGTCCTCCATAATGCCAGAGCAGCGTATTACTCGTCATTAATAGAGGAAAATAGGAACGCCCACAGGATTCTTTTCAGCACTGTAGCCAGGCTGACAGAGAGTCACAGCTCTATTGAGCCATGTATTCCCATAGCTCTCAGTAGTTACGACTTCATGAGCTTCATTAATGATAAAATTCTAACTATTAGAAACAAAATTCACCAAGACCTGCCCTCAACTGGCACCGACTTATCTCTAAACTCAGGAACCTTAGAGACAGCTGTAAAACCAGATATATGTTTAGACTGCTTTGCCTCCCTCAATCTTTACCAACTAACTTCAATAATTTCTTCATCTAAACCATCAACATGCCTCTTAGACCCCATCCCGACTAGGCTGCTTAAAGAAGTTTTACCCTTAGTCAGCACTTCTCTACTAGATATGATCAATCTATCTCTATCAACAGGCTATATACCACAGTACTTTAAAGTAGCTGTAATTAAACCTCTTCTGAAAAAGCCCAACCTTGATTCAGAACCTTGTTTTAGCATACTATAGACCTATATCTAACCTTCCATTTCTCTCTAAGATCCTGGAGAAAGCAGTCGCCAAACAGCTGTGTGACTTTCTGCATAGCAATAGTTTATTTGAGGATTTTCAGTCAGGATTTAGAGCTCATCATAGCACAGACACAGCACTGGTGAAAATGACTAATGACCTCCTTATTGCATTATACAAAGGACTTGTCTCTGTCCTGGTTTTATTAGATTTTAGTGCTGCATTTGATACCTTTGACCATCAGATCCTATTACAGAGACTGGAATATTTCATTGGCATTCAAGGAACTGCTCTAAGCTGGTTTAAGTCTTATTTATCAAATTGATTTCAGTTTGTACATGTTAACGATGAATCCTCCATGCACGCCAAAGTTAGTCATGGAGTTCCACAAGGATCTGTGCTCGGACCAATCGTCTTCACTTTATATATGCTTTATATAGGCAATATTATCAGGAAACACTCCATAAACTTCCATAGTTATGCAGATGATACTCAGTTATATCTAGTGATCAAACCAGATGAAACTCATCAGTTAGCTAAACCTGGATGACCTGTAATTTTCTAATGTTAAACTCGGATAAAAATGAAGTTATTGTTCTAGGGCCCAAGCACCTCCATGATGCATTATTTAAAGATATAGTTTCCTTTGATGGCATCGCCCTGGCCTCCAGCACCACTGTGAGGAATCTTGGAGTTATCTTTGATCAGGACATGTCATTTAAGTCTCACATTAAGCAAATTTTAAAGACCTCCTTTTTTCACCTACATAACACTGCAAAAATCTGGAACATCCTGTCTAAAAATGATGCAGAAAAACTAGTCCATGCATTTGTTACTTCTAGGCCGGATTACTATAATTCCTTATTATCAGGCTGCTCGAAAAAGGCCTAGTCTCATGATGCACTGAGCTCCCCTCTCCTCTTCTTTCTCTCCCTCTGTATGCAACCTCATTTGATTAATGCATGTTACTAACTCAACTTCTTCCCTTTTCCGTAGTCTTGTGCTTTCTAGTCCCTCTCCTCTCCTTTTCTGGGGACATGTATCGTATCAAGACGCACAAAAAAGCCTCAAGAACCCATAGCCTAAAGTCAACAGGAAGTCGGCCATTTTGAATTTTATGGCCATTTTTGGATGATTTACACACTTCGTACTTTAACGAACTCCTCCTAGGGATTTAGTCGGATCGACGTCAAATTTCTGCTGTGCCTTCTAAAGGCATTGACGATGAAAAGTTGTGCTATTTGCGAGTTTTCGTCAATGGGCGTGTCCGTGGCGTCGATGATTCGCAATGAAACAGGAAGTTGTTGTAACTTCAGTGTACATGCTCACATCTGGACCAAACTGTACATGTAGGATGAGAGTCCCGCCCTGAACACATGTACATGCTGACATTCACCCACAGTCATAGCGCCACCTGCTGGCAACAGGAAGTGACTTTTAACGAAGCAGCCCCCGCCGCACGTTTCACCTACGTGCACGAATTTTCTGTG
>NC_060164.1:2375010-2419248 GCF_021292245.1 Micropterus dolomieu | reverse complement strand
ATGTTCTCATTCTGTTTACGCCAAATTCTGACTCTACCATCTGAATGTCTCGACAGAAATTGAGACTCATCAGACCAGGCAACATTTTTCCAGTCTTCAACTGTCCAATTTTGGTGAGCTCCTGCAAATTGTAGCCTCTTTTTCCTGTTTGTAGTGGAGATGAGTGGTACCCGGTGGGATCTTCTGCTGTTGTAGCCCATCCGCCTCAAGGTTGTGCGTGTTGTGGCTTCACCAACGCTTTGCTGCATAACGCGGTTGTAACGAGTGGTTATTTCAGTCAAAGTTGCTCTTCTATCAGCTTGAATCAGTCGGCCCATTCTCCTCTGACCTCTAGCATCATCAAGGCATTTTCGCCCACAGGACTGCCGCATACTGGATGTTTTTCCCTTTTCACATCATTCTTTGTAAACCCTAGAAATGGTTGTGCGTGAAAATCCCAGTAACTGAGCAGATTGTGAAATACTCAGACCGGCCCGTCTGGCACCAACAACCATGCCACGCTCAAAATTGCTTAAATCACCTTTCTTTCCCATTCTGACATTCAGTTTGGAGTTCAGGAGATTGTCTTGACCAGGACCACACCCCTAAATGCATTGAAGCAACTGCCATGTGATTGTTTGATTAGATAATTGCATTCATGAGAAATTGAACAGGTGTTCCTAATAATCCTTTATTTGAGTGTAGCTATCCTTATTGGTTAGGCTCCTTACATGCTCGCTAATATCTTTTTTAAATTGTGCAGTGGTGTTCATGATACCAACCATTCAATTCACAGACGGGCTGTCTGCGTGCAGGAGAGAGAGAGGGGAGCGAATATGCGCTGTGCAGCACTGCAATTAAAATGGGTCGCCAAGTTTGCTTGGGCGGCTGTTAATCTACCTGGGCGGCCTGCCCAAGTAAAGCCTATGTGTGGGAAACACTGGGTGAAATGGTTTTCCACAAGGGACCCGTCCCAGTAAATGTACAGTTCTTCCATTACAACATGATCAAAAACATTACATAAACACTACGGTACATTCAGCCAAGGAGATGTATATGATAAAATGTTATTAAACAGGTACAACAAATAACACAAACATACAGACTTGCTTAACCACTGTTCGGTCTGCATGTCATTTCACATTAACACAGCAGTCAATTTGTGAAGTACAAAAGTAGCCAATTACTTAATGTAGAACAATATTTTAAATAAAATTATTTTTTCACAAGAATATTTGACTCAAACTGACCCCGTTGACATGTAGTGAGAGCAAGAACAGTGATCATCTGCAGGAGCCAGACATACCTATGAGCACATTGAGCTTGTGAGGGTCCAGCTGGTCCTTTGAGATTTTCGTGGCCTCTAAGCCATCTGAGTGAGGCAACGATCCCAGGAAGCTCTAAAAGAAAAGATGAGATATAATAAATATTCAGTTAGGCCAGTACTTCCACCTAGTTTAGTTCTTCATTTGCGTATCATTATAAACACTGTAATTCTATTCTTATAGCAAATCTTTATTATTATTCTTTATTTAATTTTTTTTAATTTGAGCGAAGGCAGGAAATTGCAACTCTGGGTTTAGCATTAAGTTGGTGAAAGTTGGCAAAGGGTAGGTTCAACTTTTAAAAGTTGAATACAGGATCTATGACTATACAAATGTACATAAAGTTGAGCAGTATTTTACATAACATCACAAGCTATTATATCGTGTAGGCATTGCAGTACATAAAAACATTATTTCAAGTGCATCTTAAAACAATTCTCACATACCCGTGTACACTTAAACATTGCTGTTAACTGAGTTATTGGTCACTGTAATAATTCCACCTCCATGGTTGCAGTGAAGTGAAATCTCTAAAAAACAGTGTACCTTTAGAAGATGTCCACTTTTGAATAGTCTAACACAGATGCTTAGCTGATGATTCATAGTCGCTTCAGCTAAACTTTTGAATGAATTTTTACAAAAATTACCACTGTGCTGATGTCTTATGTCTTAATAATAATGATTACAGTGACCAATAACTTACTGTAAACAAGGACATGTGAGTATTAAGGTAGACTATAAAAATGTGAACCTATTCTTTAGCACACAGACAGCAACACATTAGTTGCATTTATTACTCTGATAAAGACCTCACTGGTCATTTTAACAGTGCAAAAGCAGAATTGAGGGCTCATACACACACATGCACAAGCCTGCCTTGTTGAAATCATCTCGGGTTACGTAAGTAACCCTTGTTCCCCGAGAAGGGGAACGAGACAACTTGAACTGTGTCAGTGACGACACTATGCGAACGAGATACCCACTTAGGCCGTGCCGAAACCCCGCCTGCCCCCAGTGTGCAAACCTGAAGCACAACTAAGAGGAGAGCGCACGGGTGCCGGGTGCAGAAGGAAGGTCCAGACTGTAAAACTGGATGAAAGTGTGAGGGGTCGCCTAGCCAGCCGCGTCACACAAATCCCGGAGCGACGCCCCTACGAGGAGGGCCCTAGAAGACCTAGAGCCATGCCTCGAGTAGAGTGCAACCTTACGGCCATAGGTGAAGGCAAACTGCGCACCTGATAGGCCAGTCTGAACGATCTAGTAGCTGATGGTATGTTCAGAAGCAACTGGTCTGCTTTCCTCCACTGGGAAGATCTCAGAGTATAAATACTCAGCGCTCTGACGGGGCAGAGCAGATGAAGTCTCCCGTCCTCCGCGGTCACATGAGATGGGGGATGAAACGCCTGCAGCACCGTGGACCCTGCCAAACTGGACGGAACCTTAGGGACATAGCCCGGACAAGGGTGCAGGATGGCCCTGACCCTCCCCGGGGCAAACTCTATGCATCGAGGAGAAACCGAAAGTGCCTGGAGATCCCCCACCCTCCTCAGAGAGGTGATAGCGAGGAGAAAGGCCATCTTAAGGGTCAGGTGCTTGGCCTCAGCCGACTCCAGGGGTTCGAAGGGGGCCTCAGCCAGAGCTTCGAGAACCACTGCCAGGTCCCAGGTGGGAACCCTGGAACGAGTCATGGGTCTCATCCTCCGGGCTCCACGGAGGAAGCGCACGACCAGTGGAGGCCTCCCCAGAGGCCCATCCCTCAGAGGGGTGTGGTACGCCGCCACGGCAGCCACATACACCTTGAGTGTGGATGGGAAAAGGCCAGCAGAGAAACGGTCCTGGAGGAACTCCAGTACCATAGTCACCGGGCAGGTAACTGGGTCCACCGCCTGTTCTCTACACCAGGTGGCAAACACATTCCACTTCAGGCCGTACGTCCTTCTCGTGGATGGGGCTCTGGAGCTGAGCAGTGTCTCGACTGTCCCCGCCATCAGGCCCGCCTCCGGGAACTGGGCCCCCTCAGGGGCCAGACCCACAGTCTCCACAGGGCGGGGCAAGGGTGAAAGACCTGGCCATGGCGGGCCCTCGAGGAGCAATATTATGTCCGAGAACCACACTCGGGCCGGCCAAAACGGGGCTACCAGCAGTAGACTGACACCGTCCTGACGGACCCGCTCCAGAACCCCCGGGAACAGAGCGACTGGGGGAAAAGCATACAGGTGCAGCCTCGGCCACGTCTGCACCATGGCCTGTTGTCTGAGCCGCCACGAGGGAGGGGACCTCGGTCCGCCTCTCGGGGGGCTGTGGGCGAGAGAGAGGGGCACATCCAGGAGAAAAGCCTTCTCCTTCCCCATGATGCCCAAGAGGTTGAGCCACAGATGGCGCTCCGTAGCCACCAATGCTGCCATGGAGCAGCCAATGCTTGGTAACATGGAGCGTTTAAGTCCGTAGCTCTACAGAGCTCAGTCAGGTCCTCCTCAGAGGGACCTCCCCCTAGGTTGGTCTGTTCCATGATTTACATAACTCATTGTGCAAATCAGGAAAGAACGCGGGGTTGGCGCTCGGGCTGCAGAAAGCTCATAGAGGTTACTGCCGGCCCACGGTTCCTGCCCCGCCTCTCATAGCATAGTCTGATGACGTCGGCCCGGTTCCCGGAAGTCATCCTCCATGATGCTACGCACTTCTAGCTCCTCAGAATCAGACTGTGCAAGCCTCTCCAAACTCATACCTCGGCGGAGAAGCGGACTCCCGAACCGGGAAGAGAGGAGGTGGAGTCAGCAGACGAGGAACGGGAAAAGCCTCGGCAGTCCCGATGTCCTCGGAGATGTAGCGCTGGCACCCCATCCAGCCATCTTCGGAAAAGAGAGCCGCACGGGACTTAAGCACCCTCAGGGGCAGGGCCTCGCAATGGCTGCAAGCAGCCCCCTCGAGAGCTGCCTGGGCATGCGGCATCTCCAGACAGGAAACACACAGGGCATGAGTGTCCCCAGCCGTGATGTAGCACGGTATGGAAAGACACACTGCCTGAACTGCTCACCAGCCATCTCTTCTGCTTCTCCTTCCAGGTAATTTCCTCTTGTGGTAGCTTTCTTCTGAGTAGTCTCAAACATGCCAGAATGCCTGCTGAATAGAAAAAAGCTAATGTGTCCGGTATGCCGGCGTGCTTATATACGCCTCCAGTTATGCCGTCACACGCTACCGTTCTAGCAACGCCAATAGGATTGGAGTAGTTTATGTGTGTTTATTATGTGGCCAAAGGCGAGAGCAGTCATCCTACCCAGATTCAAACACAGTTCTATAGGGTGCCAAACATGCAACTTTGACAGCAATGGCAAAGAGCCAGATTCGGTATGGCAGTCCAAGCGCTTACTCAACTGTAGTGAAGGTAGTCCGTCACAAGCATACAGCACAAATGGTGGAAACTGAAACTGAAAAATGTCATTCCTTATCCTTGGAGTGGAGGGTCGGTTATCTTCGAGTAGGACTCGTTGCATTTTCTGTGACTGCAGAAACTATGGGATTTGGAAACTGCTTTATCACACAGCATCTGTGGAAGGGAAAAGGGAATATTTTGTCTATATGAAAGCAATATTACCTCTAATTAATTAACAACCATTGTCAGATTTTTTATTTTGTTTAAAGTTGCTGAAACACAATATGACATCTAACGTCTAACTGTTCTGATAATGCTAACCGTTTACATTCAGGTGAAATGGTTTTCCACAAGGGACCCCTTCCAGTTAATGCTCAGTTCTTCCATTACAACATGATCAAAAACATTACATAAACACTACTGTACATTCAGCCAAGGAGCTGTATATGATAAAATGTTATTAAACAGGTACAACACAAACATACAGATTTGCTTAACAACTGTCATTTCACATTAACACAGCAGTCAATTTGTGAAGTATAAAAGTAGCCAATTACTTAATGTATAACAATATTTTAAATAAAATTATTTTTTCACAAGAATATTTGTTTATTTAGTCTGACCCCGTTGCCATGTAGTGAGAGCAAAAACAGTGCTTATATACGCCTCCAGTTACGCCGTCACACGCTACCGTTCTAGCAACACCAATAGGATTGGAGTAGTTTCATACATGTTTCAGTCCTGCCACGCCCAAAGTCGTTCCCATAGTGTCGTCACCGACGCAGTGTTATGTTCCCCTTCTCGGGGAACAAGGGTTACATATTACATATAGTCTCACATCAAGCAAATTTCAAGGACCGCCTTTTTTCACCTACATAATATTGCGAAAATTAGGAACATCCTGTCTAAAAATTTTGCAGAAAAACTAGTCCATGCATTTGTTACATCTAGGCTGGATTACTGCAATTCCTTATTATCAGGCTGCTCGAAAAAGTCCATTAAGACTCTTCAGCTGATCCAGAATGCTGCAGCACGTGTTCTGACAGTAACCAGGAAAAGAGATCATATTTTTCCTGTTTTGCAGGGTTACTTGTGGTTCCTAGAGTCTCCAAAAGTAGAATAGGAGCCAGAGCGTTCAGCTATCAAGCTCCTCTCCTATGGAATCAGGTTCCAGCTTGGGTTCAGGAAGCAGACACCATCTCCACATTTAAGACTAGGCTTAAGACTTTCCTCTTTGATAAAGCTTATAGTTAGGGCTGGCTCAGGTGAGTCCTGAACCTATGGAGGGATTATTTGGTCAGAACTAAAACTAAAAGTCGAAATCCGAAAGTAAAACTCGAAATCAAAAACTACAAGTCGAAGTCGAAAATGAATTTCGTATTTAGGATTGGGCATTTAGTCATTTAGCCATTTAGGATTGGGGATTTGGTATTTAGGATTGAGGATTTGGTATTTAGGATAGGGCATTTGGTATTTAGGATTGGGGATTTGGTATTTAGGATAGGGCATTTTGTATTTAGGATTGGGGATTTGGTATTTAGGATAGGGCATTTAGTCATTTAGCCATATAGGATTGGGGATTGGGTATTTGGGGATTGGGAATTTCGGGATTTAGGATTGGGGTTTGGGGGATTTGGGGATTGAGGATTGAGTTGTGTATGCAAATGAGGAGGCGTGGCCCAATGGCTGCAGGGAGGGTTTGGAAGGGCTGAGGCGCAGAGGCACTTTGTGGACTGCAGGGGGAGCTCTGACTGCCAGCACACTGCCATGATGTTATAGCTGCGCTGTTATGTTTTTCAGAGCACACAAACACTGTAAACACACACCTGTCACCTGCCCAGCATAGTGCTATTACCCAGAAACCCACAGCTTCTACACCTTATCTTTACAGTTTATACACACAGCCCTCAGCGGGGTTAATAGCCACATTTAAAACCTGCATGTACCGACAGTAACGTAACTCATACATATCAGCAAAAGTTAGCCTAATATAGCTAACTTGGTAATATCTTACTTGCTGTACTGTCCGCTGCTTTCTCGTCAGATGGATAGCATTCCTTTCACTGTTGACTTTGTGTGTGAGGCCACATGGACAGAAATGCTGTACAATTTTAGTTATGATATTATAAATGATTGTCCTCCCTCCAGCCCTGCTCACATCCTCTGCTTGCTTTCATGGCAGTGTGCTGGTAGTCAGAGCTCCCCCTGCAGTCCATAAAGTGCCTCTGCATCTCAGCCCTTCCAAACCTTCCCTGCAGCCTTTGGGCCACGCTTCCTCATTTGCATACACGACTCAATCCTAAAGTCGTGTATGCAAATCCTAAATAAATAAAAATAAAAATACAAACCTAAAATGTTTAGACCAGAAGAGGTAATAGAAATCAGAAACAAAATAAATAAACAGACAAAAAACAGATAAACAAAGAAAAAACAGACACATGGATCAAATGTACAGTTTTACAATAGGCACCATACTCTCATCTGGTAGCAATATATTGCACGTATTTTCCCCATTTTGCCACACATTTTATTCTACATTGATGTTGAAAGAGATTTTTCATATGATGCCACTTTTGCCAACTCCGTGCTCCACTCCTGGAAAGGGGGCTCACCTGGGTTCTTCCAATTTCTCATTATTATTTCCAATCACCTGGGTTCTTCCAATTTCTCATTATTATTTCCAATCCTTATACTGGTCTGAATAAAGTCAGCTGCTCCATAGATCGATGTTACTTGTGGATCATTTAAAACATACAGCCTCGGGCAGAACTGCAAGCTAGTCCGGGTAATGTTTTCAATGCGATCATAAATCTTTAGCCAATAATTCTGAATCATGGGACATTCCCAGAGCAGGTGAAAAAGAGTCCCTTCCGAGCTGCAGCACTTCCAGCAGTCTGTATTATTCCTCAGCTTCAGCCTAAACAGCCAGGTGGGGGTCCAATAAAAGTGATAAAGGATCTTAAACTGGATTAATCTAAATTTAGTGTCTCTTGAAACCCTCTTAGTGTTTTCACAAATACGATCCCAATCTTAAGGTGTGACATCAATATTCAAATCTGCAGACCAAGCTAGCATTGTTGCATAAGATATGGTAACTGTCTGCTGGAATAACATTGGATAAAAGATAGCAGCCTCATGCCCCAACCCCATTATCTTCATAGTCTGAGAGAGAAGGCTTGACTGCTGAGTTTCTATTCCTCTCCCTATGGCAGTAACTAACAGGTGACACACACACACAAATTAGGGTGGTCAATATTGGGTGCATATATATTGGCCAATACCAGAGTATGTCCTCTTAATGTATTTTACTATAGAATAAGTGGCCATTCTATTATGATTTAAGATCCATGGGGCAACATAAATTATACATATTGACCAAAAGAAAAAAAAAGAAAGGAAAAAAACACAATACCAACACTGCAGTGATTTCACTAAAAGGCAGACTGCAAACCAGTCTGGCGCAAAGAACAATAGAACTAGGAACACTGATGAAAAAGAACAAAAAAGAAAATCTCTAAGGTCCATGACTAATGGAAAAAGGGCAACCTAAACACCCACTGCCCTGAGTATCGTTTACAGGATTGTGTTCAGATAGTAGGTTAGGGGAAACATACGGATTTCTATACAAAAATAAAATTTGTTAGCAGCACCGGCACCGGTTATGAAAAATATCAACTCAAGTGTCAATTTCAAAATGATTTGTAACATTCAAAGCCGGTCATTTGAAATGATCTGTCCATGCCCACAACCAGAACAGAGGGTCTGCAAGTTACTTACACAGACCCCCTATCACACGTACCGTTACTTTCCCGAACAGACGAACAGTAAGGCCTAGTGTTTCCAAAGCATATCCGGGGCACACCCGGATTGCATGGCGCGCTAACAGTACCCGACATGTACCTCAGCGCCTCTCGATGTACTCCATTGCTTTTTCCGGATCATCAAATACCCGTGGACTCTGATGAAAATCTTCAGAAGTGCAGGGTAGAGCATGCCAAATTTAATCTTACGCTCATGGAGTGCTTTCTTGCAACGTGAGAATGCTTCTCACTTCCTTTGCGTCTCCCTCGAATAATCCAGGAAGATCATAACTTGTTTGCCGTTCCACGTCAGGTGTTTCTTTTCCCGTGCTGCTTCCAGGATGGCTTGGCAATCTTTGTATTGTAGCAAGCGCGCCATGAATTCTTATCCCCCGCTTCCAGCCGTGTCCCGATCCTGTGAGCGCGGTCCATCTCGATTCCCCCTGGGGATGGATCAATGCGAAGGGTCGCCGAGATAAACTCATTCAGGAACGCAGTGGCATTACTCTTTTCAGCCCCCTCCGGTATCCCAATTAATCTGCAGCCAGTCTGTCCGTCAGTAGTTGTATGTCATCATTAGTGGCTGCCGCCGGTCTCGCCGGTTTATGTTAGCTTGCACATCTAGCTTACACTAGCTGACTCACATGCTCTTCCACTTCCGTAATGCGTGAAATAAGGGAGGAGAGCTTAGTATCCACGGAGCTCAGAGACCGACGAATTTCTTTCAGATCTGCTGTTTCTTCTAAGATCTTGCTCAGCATGAATCTGACCCATCTCAGTCTGGACAGGCTCCATAGCAGTGCTAGCTGAGGGATCTTTGCGAGCTGCTACCCCCTTCGTGCACATGTTAAGCTGAGTCTGTGCGGCTAAGCAAAGTTTTCTTTGTTCAGTGTTACAGCCAGAAGACGAACTTTTGCCTTCCTCTGACATTTTAATTCCCACGTAAAATATAGAAAAGGACTGTGTATATCTGAACGTGTTTTAGGATATATTAAGAATATTAACCCAAAGACAGCGGGAGCACACGATTCAGGCAGCCATCACTTATCCCTGCATCACGTGACTTCCTTTTCTTTAACTCTTGAGAAAACACTACGATCTCAATAGTATATCTTTTTGAGATCACTCCAATCTGAATTGTTGCTTCTAAAACTCCTTAGGAGAAAAGGATGAGATGAAGTGAGATTGAGGTTTTGAGACTTGGGTAAGACAAATGGATACTGAATTGAGATTACAACAGGAGATTGGAAGTCACAGATGAGATCTCCTCATTTTATCTTTTTTAGATCACTCCAGTCTGAATTGTTGCTCCTAAAACTCCTTTGGAGAAAAGGATGAGATGAAGTTAGATTGAGGTTTTGAGACTTGGGTAAGACAAATGGATACTGAATTGAGATTACAATAGGATAAATGAAAGTAAAAGATGAGATCTCATTGTATTTTTTTGAGTTGCTCCTGAAAAGCAGTTGGGAGCTCTGGGGAGATGTTCATGAGCTTGATTGTATTACATTACTGTCTGTGCTTGGAGAACAGTGCTAGATTTTAACCCCACACCTGCTGTTCAAAGGGCAACAACACTACCGCTGCGCCATCCAGCTAAAATTAATAATGAAGGACTGATTGTCTTTAAATAGAATACAATTTTCCTTTACTTAAAAGAGCAGAAATACCATATCCACATTTAAAGTCCTCAAAATTCTACTCAAGTAAAACGTATAAAAGTATTCCATAGTGAATGTACTTAAGTATCAAAAGTAAAAGTGCCTATTCTGTATGACAGATACTTGTTGTGTATCAGTTCTTGCGTGCATTCGGTCATTAATGAATTAATCTCTAAACATCATGTCAAAGTATTGGGTGTTCCAGTTATGCTGGCTGTGACTACCTTAACAAATTGGAAAGCATGACATTTGAAAGTGCATTATTTGTGTCAAAACGTATTTTATTTTTCTCTCTAACTTGTAACAGATAATCAACAATAAATACAATAAGGACTTGAAATTAAGGGGAGTAAAAGTACAAACCCCCATAAAAAGAAAATACTCAACAAACTAAACTAAACTAAACTAAACCTCAACATTTGACGTAAGTAAAGTATTTGAGTAAAATAACCCCTAAGAGGGGTCACTAAGACAAAACTGAGAAATATCTTGGAAATCTCTTTTTTTACTGATCCACACTCTGGAGACAGAAATTACACTTATTTAAGATACTGTAGAGATCTCATCTTTTGATCAGAGTAAGACAGAGATGAGTTTTTGCTCCTGAGGCCAATATGAGAAAACTGAGCCATATTTGAGAAGAATCATGAGAACCCAGGAGTCACAGCTGAGTTTTCTTTGAGCTCATTCTCTGATCTCATGGTCCAATGTTCAGGAGACTTAAATTAGACTTATTTAAGATCTGTTAGAGATCTCTTGTTTTGATCAGTCAGACATAAATGAGATTTTATATAGTTGTTTCTCCTGAGATGAATTTGAGAAAAGGGAGAAAAGGCCTTTGGTCTCACCTTGGTATTAAAAGCAGCTCATTTGTGTCTAGGAGAAAAGAAGGAAACAACTATGAGAACTCATCTTGGATTTTGCTTTCCTAAGTATTGGAACGGTAAGGCAAATTCCTTTGTTTTTGTTGTTCACTGAAGACATTTGGATTTAAGATAAAAAGATGAGTATGAGACAAGAGTTCAGAATTTCAGCTTTTATTTCCTGGTATTCACATCTAGATGTGTTTGAACCCACACATTTTTCAAGTGAGCAAAACTATCGGAACATGTGGCTGACAGATGTTTCTTGATCAGCAACGACCTCCACAGTGCAGGGGAGAAGGTATCACAATCCACTGTTGGAAGAAGACTCAGAGAGCAGAAATATAGAGGCCACACCACAAGATGCAAACCACTCATCAGCAGTAAGAATCGGAAGGCCAGATTGAAATTTGCAAAGAAGTACAGAGATGAGCCACAAAAGTTGTGGAACACAATCTTATGGACTGGAGAGACCAAGATTAATCTGTACCAAAGTGATGGAAAGGCCAAAATGTGGCGAAAGAAAGGAACTGCTTATGATCTGAAGCATACAAGCTCATCTGTGAATCATGGTGGAGGTAATGTCATGGCTTGGGCGTGCATGGCTGCGTCTGGAACAGGCTTATTAATATTTATTGATGATGTAACTGATGATGGTAGCAGCAGAATGAATTAAGAAGTGGACAGAAACATTTTGTCTGCCAATTTACGGAGAAATGCATTGAAACTAATGGGGAGGAAGTTTATTATGCAGCAGGACAATGACGCAAAGTACACTGCCAACAAAACAAAGGACTTCATAAGGGGAAAAAGTGGAAGGTTTCAGACTGGCCAAGTCAATCAGCTGACCTTAACCCAATAGAGCATGCATTTCACCGCCTTAAGAGGAGACTGAAGGGAGAAACACCCCGAAACAAACAAGAACTGAAAGAAGCTGCGGTAAAATCCTGGAATAGCATCACAAATGAATAATGCAACAGTTTGGTGATGTCGATGGGTTGCAGGCTTGAGGCAGTTATTGCAAGCAAGAGTTATTTACTTTAAGATGATTTGTTCCATTACTTTTGCTCACCCAAGAATGCTGTGGTCTAATACAAACAGTGATATGTCCTAAGATGTTTAACAAATCTAGATGTGAATACCAGGAAATAAAAGCTGAAATTCTGAACTCTTGTCTCATACTCATCTTTTGATCTTAAACCCAAATGTCTTCAGTGAACAACAAAAACAAAGGAATTTGCCTTACCATTCCAATACTTTTGGAGGGGACTGTAGGTGTAGACTGCACCAGTTTAGTTATTCACCACCTGGGTTTATACTATATTTACAGTTTACTATCTTTACCTTGTATCTAATCTGTTTGTGTGTTTAATATTATCTTGTGCCTGCAAGCATTTTTTGACTGTATGTTACAAATGTGGTGATATAGCTGTGTGTTTTTATAGGTATGAGAAAGACATATCAAGATGGAGTGGTGATGGTGCATAGATAAGACGCTTGCCTTTGGTGTGAAAGACCTGGGTTCAATTCCCCTCTGTAAGACATCTACCATTTTGTCCCTGAGCAAGACACTTAACCCCTAGTTGCTCCAGAGGCGTGCGACCTCTGACATGTATAGCAATTTTAAGTCGCTTTGGATAAAAGCATCAGCTAAATGAATAAAATGTAATGTAAATGTAACATTAGTGTACATAAACAATGCTGGCTAAAGGTCCCCAAGTATCTGCATTTCTGGTATATAAGCGATTTATTATATAGTTTGACATTGTATATAGCTAAACCTACTGTGTGAAAACCTTTTACTGTAATTGGTGCTGTTATGCCATTATTTATTTTACCAGAAGTAAAAAATACTGTATGTTTTACTTCTACTGTGCCCTCAGGTCATCTGCAGATTTGGAGTCTTCCTACACCCCTCTGACTCACCTGTATGCGCTGATCGGAACATGCTGGCTGGCCTGGATTACAACCACCGTGTCCACAGACCAGTCAGGAGTAATTGGTGCTGTTATGCCATTATTTATTTTACCAGAAGTAAAAAAATACTGTATGTTTTACTTCTACTGTGCCCTCAGGTCATCTGCAGATTTGGAGTCTTCCAACACCCTTCTAACTCACCTGTATGCGCTGATCGGAACATGCTGGCTGGCCTGGATTACAACCACCGTGTCCACAGACCAGTCAGGAGAAAAGCTGATGACACAATTCAGTATGTTGCATTTTTATTACTCCTATGCATTTTACTCAATACATTTATAAGTGATGAGTCAATAATAAATATTAAACAGTATGAGGAATATAGATAGATGGTGCTGCTTTCTTGTTGTGATTGCATTTTATGTGGAAATGCTAACTACTGTATAAGAATACAAGTCAGGTATTGCAAACTTTTCACTAAGCTGATACTTCTTTCTATTACTTTCTATATTATCAGGTACAGCAAGGTTTATAACAAAAAGTCTAGGAAGTGGAGCTTGTACTCATTGAAGGTGGAGAAGGACTACAGTTGCATCGCAGACCTCCAGAAGGCCATCCTCCTCCTCCGACGGTTGTCTACAACTGAGGAGATGCCTAGAAGGAGAACCAGGAGACCTGATGATCCCCGTCAACATGGGGTTCAGTCAGGTGTCCATGCCCCAACTGTATTGCTAGATACAGTAAAACGTACAGAAAAAAGTAACATGGTTGGTTTTGAAATGTGGTAATCATCAGTCAGAGAGGCGATCTGATATAATAAATCATCTCCACAGCAGCGATACAATGCTACATGCAAAGTCTGAACTGTCTTCATAATCAGTCAAGATACCTCTGGACACACCTTGTCTTTCTTTCTGTATATACTTATTTTTAATCATGTTTAAAAATTATCTATTTGTGATATAGGTTGTAGTTTTAGTAGTATATAATAGCAAAAAACAAATGTTATACCACATTTGGTTGTCCTTATTTGAGAGTTAAGATATAAATGTAGTTGCTTGATTGTTTATGCTGCAAGTGTAAAGAAAAGGCATTTATCTTGTTGAAAAAAAAAAAATTAAAATATTATCCAACAGGGAAAAATATACCATGATGAGAAATTAGACAGGTGGTCTACAAGTTCTACTTGTCTGTGGTTCTTTTTAGGGTTGACCCGGATACTTCGCTGAAACGAGTATCCAGTACGGATAAAGCACTTTTGCCGAGTACGAGTATTATACAAGTAATACAAGTCAATATCTGTGCTCAGATTGAATAAAAATCCTCATTGGGTAGCTGACTGTGTCAGTGCGTTCTGTGATTTTATTTTATTTTTTAAACGTCAGCTGGCACTGAGCGTCTGACACTTTCTTGCTGTATTTTATAAAAAAATAAAGCTAGTTGTGGTATAAATAAATTATTTAAAATAATATTACAAATTAAGCTACACACACACACAGGATGAGCGGTACCACGAAGCTGGTTATCAACTTGGTAAATCAACCCAGGGTTTCCCAATCCAGCCGGGAGCGCGTTCACATAAAAGAGCAGCAGCAGATGACCAATCACAGACATGAACAAGTCCACTGTCAACAGAGTGTCATATTTTACGAACGAGGATTAAACTTTAACACTTCAGAAAGACGACACCAGCACGCCTGCAGCTGACTCATGCAGGGAGACAGAAAGTCGCTGACAGTGTGAATGTCTAAATGAACAGGCGTAGTCTATAATAATGCCTTGATAAAAAGTGTTCTCATGAGCTGTATGAAAATACCAGCCTTATTATTTCAGCTCGGCTGTGTGTCGGCGTTTCCACATTAAAAGACTCAGGCGTTCTCCCTCACTTTAAAAAAACTTGTAGCCACTTCAAAAATGAGATTAATTTATTTAACACCCTCAAAAGTGTTCCAAACATTGTTCTAAATTAACTTCATAAAGCAATGAAACGAAAACTCCATTCATGCCATAAAATGTGCTCAAATAATGTTTGAAAGACTGAATCTCAACATTTAGGCTGCTGAAAACTCACTGTCCCACCTTTTGCACCCACATCGCAAAAGGTGGGACAGAACATGACTACAGTCTCTATAGTAGGCCTTAGAAAGGTATCCTAACCTAAATAGATAGCCTACGTTAATATTAAAATTCAGTATTTCAATATCCCTACCAAACTGCTCATAATATTCAGCCTCATAATAAAACCCATTTATTTTAATGGCTGCGTCAGGGTGTGTGAAACGGACTGGGAGCAAATAAAAAATATTAAACACATTTAAAGGCAGTAAGTAGGCTTATCCTGCTGTACTGTAAAAACCTGTAGGCAACATTAGCCTAAGGCTTTTAATCAGTCTGTAGGATCGCCAGAGTCAAGAGTTTCTAAAACAGTCTGTGGGATTTCCTACAGATGGTGATGTCATTTTCCAAGAGAGCTGATTGGTCAGTAGGCCGCGTTTTCACGGAGTTAATCTCTTTTCTGGAACATAACCTGCTCCAGAGCAGGTTAGCCTTCAGCATAAGTTAAGTTAAGTTTTTAAGTTGTTAAAAAACAAAGTTATGTTGAGTATGAAAACTCTTGTTCATTACATTTTACTTCATAATTGCAACCGCATGTGTTGTATTCATTATTGCAAAACTTGTTCTGTATATAGTTCGTTTGTTATCGTGAACAAAACCATTGATCTGAAGCTCAATGCTGATGCTGTAATGTAAATAGTTTTCTAATCAGCAATAAATATAACAATTTCTGATCAACCCATGTCAATTGCATGCTTAAAATAACATACCGGTTAAAGCCCCGCCAATTTTAAGACAACACGACACACTTCCGGGTTAAATCCCGCCCATTTCCGGGTTAAGCTCCGCCCAGTCCGAGTACAGATACAGATAATGCTGTACTCGCTCACCCCTAGTTCTTTTGTTTAGTGCTGGAGCCCTTCTGACTTCCAGGTCTCAAAGGTGTAGCTGTTACGCCCAGCCTAGGGGAAACCTGAGCGCAACATAATGATGTCTCCTCTCTATTTCCCACTCCCCAGAATGAGCAAATGCCACTGGATGTTCTGTCTAATCATAAGATGAATGTATTTACCATTGGCACAGAAAACAAAGACATCAGGGCCAAAATAACAAACACAAGAACTCACAGCTCTCCCCTACAGTTTTCCAAGATTGCTTTCTCTTTGTCTCTTAGCACATGTGTACTTTATGACAGATTTTACAGGCTGCACGGCAAGGTTTCACCGAACCCATGTCTGGCTGGGGAGGCAGGAAAAAGGGAAGAGAGAGCGTAGCAGCCACATAGTTCCTTATATACCAATTGTTCTCCAGCCCAATCAGCCGTCCACCACCTGTAACACAGATCAAGTACACACAGAACTGCTTCTCCCTAGGGCAGGAAGGGTAACGGAATGAAAAAAAAATGACCACGGGTCATAATAGTACCTCTGGGATTGCAGAATTCTGATCAGTCAAGACATATCTCCATTTTTGAGGGTTTGTGCTGAGATGTATTTCCTACCCCAAAATTACCTTAGAGTCGGTCCAGAAGAGTTCTTTAATATCACAATATCCAAGTTTTTCTTGAGCATATTGGTGACCATGACTGAAACAACAGCAGTTGCAACATTTTGATTCCAATGACTAGAGAACAATGAACATTTCTGACTTCATTCTTGAGTCTCAGGTATGACCGCTGACCAAATCAGCTTGTGCTGGTGTCACAGAAACTGTGTAATTGTGTTTTGATAACCCTTCCAAAGACAGCAGGTAAATAGATTCGGGCTATGGTCACCTTCTCCAAATTGATGAACTGGGACAACGCCAATGGTGGTGGAGTTAGCCGCCATCTTTGTGTTGTTGGTGGAACCAGAATTGTGGAAGGAGCATTGGTGGGATTTATCAGCAATACGGGCCGCCCACTGCGCTCCAGGGGATGGCAGGACGGGATGCCGTCCGGCCACTATATGTTCTGGCTTCATGCAGATGGTGGTGACTTTGGGGTCCAGAGGAGGGACTGGGGGAAACCCCAGATCCGTAAATCCCTCCACCTTAGTGATTGGAACATAGGTGGAGACAGGAGACTGGAGAACCTTCGGATCCGTAGCAGCACCTTCCTGGTACCACCTAATAGGAGGGAAGCGCGTCCCCCACAAGTACTGATGCTTTTGTTTATGGTCAACTAGCATGATTGGAAACATACAACGTTTTTACAACTCCTTAGTAAAGTCAGTGCATTCACAACAATATTGTTCTGATAGAGGACTGATGACATTCCCAGAATCTGCTGTAGCACATCAATAGTTTAACCACAACACAGCACCCTGACAATCCAGAATATCAACAAAATGCTTGGCATGAGCACAGATTAAAACAAAAAATGGCTGACATGAAGTGGGCTTCTGCTTGATTCAGTCTAAGCCCCCTGTGCTCAGCCTGATCATGTTCCCCTTTCTCCACGGCTGTGATGAAGTGTCAGCATTGCGGTTTTACATAATGTGGCATGACACGTCATAGGCTGCAATCCATACACTTAAGCCCAGGCCTTAGAAACACTGACCCTTTGGTGTTGCTCTAAAAATAGTCCCTCCATCTCACTTGTGGTTGCTAGGGGCCTTAGTAGCTCTTGATATGTGGATACAACTGTGTGCTGGCGATAAAGACACTTGTCACTTCCTCCATCAGCATTTCCTTCCCACACTGAAGAACCCTTGTGCTAACTAATTGTTAAATAAACAAAAGATTCCATTCTTCTTTTATTTATTTATTTATTTTTAAACCTGTCCTGCCCAGCAGCTTGGTATAGAGTATGATAAGCTGGATACCATATTGTGCCAGACAGATTTTACTTTAACAAGAGAGTATTAATATACTCCTTTGTCTGTTTTATTATTTATTTAATTATGTATTGATTTGTCACTTTGCCAGACATGGGGATGGGGGGGGCACAAACAGACAGCACAGAGAAAGGACAACACCTGTAAGAGAAGGGGGATGGAAGGTGGGGACAACAGGGAATAGCAGAGGGAAAGTCTAATTGCAGAAAGCAAAGAAACCTGCAATAGAACAGACAAGAAACAGTCACGCACACTAAATAAGCAACACAGCACAGCCACGAGAGCTGGAATAATAACAATTAATTTAAATAAGTAACTGAAAGAAAAGCATCAGGAATAATTTTACCAGGGACCTAAATTTGTTGTGTGTATGTGTGAGACTGTGTGTGTCTGTGTGCGTGTGGGTGAATGTGTCTGTATGTGTGTGTGTGTGTACGTGTGTGCGCATAAGCCTGTTAAAGAATGTAGTTGTTAGTGAGAGTGCGGCGCAACACCGACCCCAGCAACAGGCAGGCAAGAACCCCAGTAGCCAATAGGGGTGGGAGAAAAATTTTTTAAATTAAAAAAAAAAATAATAATAAATCAATAAAACAAAAAAAGACTCTCAGATGCACCGCGATGCAAATGCGGAACCAAACAGCCCAAAAAAAAACAATAACAAAAAATAAAAACGACCATCCAAATGCCAGTTGACAACGCAATGCCGACGGAACGCAAGAGGCGTAACCCGTGGAAGAGATGCGCCCGGACCGACCGCGACACCCAGAAACACCAGCAGCAATCCAGGTCACCGTGCACCTGCCAATAAAAGTCCGCCGTCACCCCAACCGCCGGAAAAACATCCCCCATGCACAGCACGCCCCCAGGCCGCCGTGCAACACCAGCCAAACCAGCAACGAAGCAAAATCAACCAGCTCAGCTGCATGCCACCACCAACCCACCCACCTGTCAAGGGCGGAGAACTCCAGGCACAAGCCCAGAATAAACCGGAGCACAGTCCTGCCGCACCCACACTGCACATCCCGAAACCTAAATTTATACTTCAGTATCCAGAGGGGTCCAACAACTGGCCGACAGAGAAATGGGGAAGCATCTGAGACTAACGAAGCAAACCAGGTACGCAAACTGGTCCCTCCAAGCCAACGAGGAAATGCCTCCCCCGGACTCTAATGCACAACCCAGCAGCCATCCAGCAAACCTGCACAGGGAAGGGAAGAAAAAAACAAAAAAAAACACAATGCATCAAGATGCATCGACAATCACCTTACAATCTCACTGCAGCCCTCCATACCGCAACCGGCAGCGCAGCGCCCAGAGACCCCCACCCCTAGTAGCCAGGGCACCACGCGACCCCCCAAAGCGCAAAAGACCACAGACTGCATGTCCCGGGGGAAGCTGCGCCGAGGAAGAACAGCAGAAAGCCATGCCGGGAAGCTCCCCGCTGCCAGGGAGCAATAACGCGGGAGAACCAGGCCAACAGTCCCCCAGCCCAGCCAGAGACATCCCTCCCCAGAGTGCAGGCAGAGCCAGCAGCCCCCGAGCCTCGTGAACCCAAGGCCGGTCTCAATCCCCGGAAGGGGGCCCAGCCCCCCCAGTCACCCACCCCCAAGGAGGAGCACCAAAACCCGACAACACCGGCCATGTGCCCCAGAGACTCCCAGAAGCCCGAGTCCCCAGATCCCTAGGTCCAGAGCGGGCCCCCATGCCAGGGGAGTCACGCCCCCACAACCCACGGCAGAGTAAAGATAAGGTGTGTGGTAACTAAGGTGCAGTTAGAATTGGAGGGTAGTTGTGACACAGGCACCCCCCAACTGTCAGGTAGTGGAGCCTCCCATCGTGCCCCTCCCATCCCCCAAGCCCTCTGTGTCTAATGTGTAATTAAAATTGAGGGCCGGCCAGTGGTGGAGGAAGAAGGGCGAGGCCACAAGCAGCCCCACCGCCCAGGGACAGAACGGCCCAACAGCCCCTAGGGCCCAGACCTGAAGGTCTGGCCACACCCAGGAGGCAATGCCACTCAGGCCAGGCCAGGCCAGAAGACCCCTACCCCCGCGCCCTTCCCTCCCTAGCAGCGAAGCATCCCACACACACACCCCCACCGTCCCCAAAGAAAAGAGACAGCAATCACCCCGCGACAGCAGCAACAGCCCCTCAGCAGATGCATTCAGCCCCTAGGACCCACCTAGGGGCAGGAATCTCCCAGCACCCCACGACTCAACCCGACCACGATCAAAAAAAAAACAACCATCGACACACCCCAAAGCACAATCCTTCCCCACACAGGATCCCCGTACAATGACCAAGCATCCAGTTCAGGCACCAAAATCCAGAGGAGACACCCCCCAACCAGCTCAAAAAGGACCAGCCCGCACCCCCAACCCACCCAGTCAACCTCCTTCTTCCCGGTCCCCCACCCCACCAACAACCAGTGGCCAGACCCCTCAGTGAACCGAAATACAGTTATCAGTATGCCCAGCATGCACAAAGGCCAGAGCCTCACACCAGCCCAGTCTAGGCCCGCACCTGAGGCCCCCAACCCCCGACAAGCAAGCAAGCCGATCACAACCTACAGGTGAGCCAACCAACACTACCCCACTACCAATCTAACTAACGCCACACAACAGCCAAGTAATACGCTGCATAGGAGAGATGCCAAACCGCCCCCCGCCAACACCACGCCATCAATCAACATTCAAAAAAAACAAAAACGATCCCCCGACACAAAGAATCCCCCACGCCCGCACCACTATGCATCCAAGAATCAACCCACCCCCAGACACACCTACCGGCCGCACGGGACCCTGAGAAGCAAGGCAGTACACACCCACCCCCACTAAGTGATAAAGTTGATCAAGGGGGACCAGAGAGATTGGAATTGTGTGAATTTGTTTTTTTTTTTTGTGTTTTTTTTTTTTTCTGGACACTGGATGAATCAAACCAATGGTGGCACCAAATTTCACCAATTCAAAATTCAAATGCTGTTGTAATGACCATTCCTTCTTTTATAGTTTCCTTGGTTTCAGGCACATCTTCATCAGAAGTGGACAAAAATTAGAGCAACACAAATAAATTACTTATAGACATTGTAAATGCTCCGTACTTGTATAGCGCCTTTCTAGTCTTTTTGACCACTCAAAGCGCTTTTACACTACATCTGCATTCACCAGTCACACACATTCATACACTGAGCCTAAGTGCTCAAACGGAAACTAACATTCACACTCACTCATACACTTCGGGGTTCAGTATCTTGCCCAAGGACACTTCGACACGCAACCAGGGGGAGCCAGGGATTGAACCGCCGACCTTCTGATTAACGGCCAACCTGCTCTACCTCCTGAGCCACAGCCTCCCCATTAAAAATGCAAGTTTTTTTCTGCAGTGCAGAGAGAGACTTCCCCCTTGAGCCTAGCACTATTTCCTTAAGGAACAGTAACTCTGTTATTTCATTTACCAAATTAAAGAAGGTAAGGAATGTCTTGTGATCATGATCGCTATCATTGCTCATGTCTTGGTGCACAGTGAATATAAATGAAATGAAATTTGTATCTTAACTTATTTCTTCAAAAATCCCTGACTCACAGCCTCAATATTTACCTAGTATTGTTCTGCTCTCCAGCATACCAGATATGGGCTTCAAAGGGATGCCCACATGAGAGTCCGACATGTCAACAGGGCCTTTGAAACCCGGCACTGTTATGCAATGTTGTTGGGGCGACTGTCCATCATCGTGACACACTCATAAACAAACACCCTTAAATAGAGGAACACGTGATGAGGAGGAACTTTCTCACTTGCTGTACACTGTATTAACAAATGTGTAAAATCAGAGAAGTTTCAGAAGTGTGTGCTTAATGATAATAATATGTGCTAACTTTATCCCTCTAACTTTTCACTTGAGGCAGACTCAGGAGGAGAATGAGTATGCTGACAGGAGTATGCGTTTGCTACTCATACATTCATGCAAATGCAAATGTATCTTCACAAACTACTATTTTAGTACTTTAAATACATCTGTATGTATTCAGGATGCATTGAGATAATGATCCTGGAAGTCCAGTTTAAGTGACAGGTTAATGCATTGAAATCAGACAGACCAGGAATGTGTGCTGCAGGATTGGCCAACTCAGGGCCTTCCTAGATGAGCGCTCCATCAAAAGGTGAGCTTGGATCAATTTTTGACAGACAACCCTGCGTTGCTTTGCCAGAGCCATCTGCACTGGTAGCCCGGCTGCACTGATGGACTTTCTCCTGTATTGTGTATAATTCAAACACACTATGCCGTAATACAGTCCAGTAAATAAAATATAGCTTACTGCAGTTCAAATTATAATGAGGCTATAGCCTTAAACAGTACGTCAGTAGTGCAAATATGCTACTAAGCCACAGCTTGGCAGTGGTTTCAGTTCATTTCTGAATTTTAAAGTTACCTGAAAATAAACTATAGGACAGGGCTTTTCCACTATATTGTTCAGGGTGCCACATTTTCAGAAAGCCAGGGCCTGGGGGCCGGACATTTCTCTGAGCTATTATTCTCATTATGTATGTACAACACAACGCGCCACCACAATTTAAGTAAGTAGCAAATAAGTAGCCTAAAAACTATTTTTCCATAAAATGTTTTAACCGTTTCAGTCCAGTGACTTAAAGCAGACGGCAGAGGGTTGGGTGGGTATCATTAAAAACAGCTAAGTGATTTTGTAAAACTTTGTAATTGATTTGGTAAAACTATGGATTAATTAATGGAGCAGTCTGAGATGGATGAAAACTTATCAATGTGTGATTGTCTCCAAAATTTAAGTTTGTGAGTTTAGGAGGAAAAGTAATACATCATCTGTATAAAGGCTTATCTTGTGGTGTACATTTTCTGTTTGAATCCCTTTAATATTTTTATTTTGTCTGGGAGCAGCTCCTAATGGTTCTTTAAAAATGGTGAAAAGTGAGGGAGAGAGTGGCCAACCCTGCCTGGTGCCCCTCTGAAGAATAAAGCTTGGAAGTATGATAATTTGTCCTGACTGAAGCTCTTGGCGAGCTGTATAATGTTTCAATCCAGTCTATAAAGGAGTACCCAAATCCAAGTAAAGTAGCTAACAGAAATTTCCAATTTACCCTATCAAATGCTTTCTCTGCATCTACAGAAACAACTGTAGTTTACAGGTTATGAATAGTGGCGTAGTCTATTACATTGAGTAGCTCGTGTGTATTGTTGGTGGAGTGGCTACCCTTAATAACACCTGTTTGATTGGGGGTGTATTATACAAGGAGTGACCTCCTCTAGCCTTCTGGCTTAGGGCTTTGAAGATGATTTTAAGATCCGCATTAATGGGCAACAAATGTAAATGTTCTGTATAGCAGCCTGGAACTGGGGATTGAACTGCTGACTTTCAGATTAATGGGCAACCCGCTCTATCTCCTGAGCCACAGCCACTCCCTACAACTGGATGGGAGTGTGGGTTTATGTGAGCTTCACTTCCTGTTTTAGTTTGTAGTTTTGTCTGCTTCGTGTGCCATAATCTCTCTTTACTTCCTGTGTTGGTTTCCCTGAATGTCTAACTGGTTTCACCTGGTTGTCATTATGTTCACCGCTCCTAGTGTATTTAAGTGGTCTGATCTATTCTTTCTTTGCCAGTTCATTGTTGCTTCTGCGTCTGTTGCCTTTGTGTCCAGTGGTCTCCTGTGTTCTCCCGTGTCGGTTGGACCTTAATTGGCGGGCGGGAGTTGACCTTGGGGTTGCCAGTAGTATAGGCCTGCTGGTAGCAGAGTTGGAAAGCTAACATATTCAGAAATTTATTTTTTCCCCCATATGTTGTATCTATGAAAAGACTACTTTATTGTATTATTTAAAGATCATTTGAAGAGATGATGATGATTCTATCCGAAGCTTTCGGATCTATATTGGTGGTTGATCAATGTAACTGTGATCACTATAAGGGGTTTCCACTGTAATACAGCTTTAAATGTGTTTATTTTTACTTAAAAACAAGCCTTTTAATAATTAGGTTGAACTGGTCTTTTTTTTAAAGAACCAAAGCTAGTACGGGAGATGGTCGTCACTAACTAACTAGATGTTGTTGCTCACCCAGGGGTGGAAATTCACTTTTTTTTGGCTCAACTGCCAATGGGAATGGTAGATGAAAAAATCCACCGGCCAAACATATTTTTTACTGGCCAAAATAATAAATTGCCTTTTTGTGTCACACATACATTTGTTTCAGCCCTTTTATTTGAGATAATAAGTATTATGTCGACAAAAAAGAAGAGGATAGAGTGAAATTTTAAGCAAAATTATATTATTGCTATTAAATGTACTTAAGACATAACAGTAAATTTTTTTCTAAACTTACATAAACTTACATAGATGCTGATTAATGATTAAAATAAAATCTCGTCACTGCTCACTCTTAATCATGCTTTCAAATTAAATTTCCTTATAAGACTGCTGACTTTCGACAATCAATTTCAATTCAGTTCAAATTAGCTTTACTGGCATGAAAAAACAATCACCCTCTTGCACGGTTCAGGAAGTCTGGCCTCCTGGTTATGACAGAGTCCTGGTGCCACAGCTTTTGTGGGATCAAAATTTTTTATACAATCTATGGATCGTGCTCCTTGATCTTCTGGGAAGGACAGCTGGACCATAAGAACATCTGACAGTGTATCAGACACCAGACTGGATGTTCTGCTTCAGCCTCCTTTTTTCCTGGTGTTTTTTAATTTTGTTGGTTTGGTTACTACACCTGGTAATTGTTGCCACATTACGGTGGTAGCTAGCTAGCTAAATGCTAAAAAAACTCCAAGCACAACTTTAGTATTGCACCAATATGTCATTACATTACATTTACTCATTTGGCATTTATCCAAAGCAACTTACATGTGAGGAACAACATAGAAGTATCAACAAAGCATCAATATAGCAATATATCAATCAATATAGTAAGAGCAGCAATAAATACTAGGAAGAGCTAATAGCATGTATGGCAACAATGGAGTAAATACCTAGGGAAAGAGTTCATGAAATAGTGCAATCAATACAAGAGAACTGTAAGGGGAAAGAAGAGCACAGGAAGTGCATGTTGAAGGTTAGGGGTTAGAGGTGTTATAAGAGAAAGTGTTCTCGGAAGAGATGAGTTTTCAAGAGCTTCTTGAAGTTAGAGAGGTTTACCCCTGCTCTGATGGCATGTAGCTTGTTCCACCATTGTGGTGTTACAGATCAGAACAGCCGGGAATGAGATTGCTTAGTGTGTACAGATGGCAGAGCCAGGCGGCATTCGTTGGAGGAGTGCAGTGACCGAGAAGGGATGTAAGCTTGTATTATGGAGTTAGGCACATGGGTGCAGACCCAGTAGTCACTCTGTATACCATATGCGCTGCTGCGTTCTAAACCATTTGTAGGGGGTTCACAGCCCAAAACCTGGAAGACCCACTAGGAAGGCATTGCAGTTATCAAAGTGAGAGATAACCATGGCCTGTACTAGAAGCTGGGTGGTGTACTGAGTAAGGTAGGCCTGATTTTTCTTAAGTTTTATAGAGCAAAGCGGCACGAACGAGAGACAGCAGCAACATGGTCTGATAAGGACAGCTGGTCATCAATCATGACACCAAAGTTTCTCACCACCCTGGTTGGAGTGATGGTTGAGGAGTGAATTTGTAGTTTTATGTTATGGTGGATAGATTGCTTGGCTGGAATGAACAAGAGTTCAGACTTAGAGAGGTTTCGTTAAAGGTGGCAAGCCTTCATCCATGCAGATATGTCCGAGAGACAGTCTGTGATCCGCGGTGACGGTGGGGTCGTCTCGTGGGAAGGACAGGTAGAGTTGCGTATCGTCTGCGTAGCAGAGAAGCCATGTGAGCGAATGATCAGCCCCAGTGAGGTGGTGTAAATTTAGAAGAGAAGTAAGTGGCCTTAGCACAGAGCCTTGGGGGACACTTGTGTAGAGGCAGTGAGAGGAGGGCAATTGTCCTTGCCACAAAAAATTGTAGGAACCCCCAGAGAGGAAGAATTCAAACCACAGGAGCGCTTTGCCTGAGATGCCCATTGCCGAGAGTGCGGATGGCAGGATCATGCGGTTGACTGTGTCAAAGGCAGCTGATAGGTCAAGCAAGATAAGAACTGAAGATGGGCTCCTGCTTCAGCTGACCAGTGAACAGTGTTGGGACTGTGGTTTTGTGTTCCATGTTTTTCCTTTTTTAGTCTATTTTCATGGGTTTAGTTTTGGGTTCAGTGTTTCTGTAAGTTTTATTTGAAATCATTGTTTGGCGTTTTGTGTTTTGTAGCCTAGTTTATTCTCTTGTTCATTTGCATGTTTAATTTACTTAGTATCTGTCTTGTCTCTTATCTGAGTTCTTAGTCCTGCATTTTAGTTCTGCGCCTTAGTTCTTAGTCTTGTGCCTTAGTTTATGTTTTTTAGTGTTTACTCCGGGTCTGTGTACTTGTGTGTTTTTATTATTTCGGTCTTGTCTGCTTTGTGTTCTGTTTTATCTTAGTCTTTGTCTACTCCTTGTTAGGTTGTAGTTTATTTGTATTATTTAGTCTTGCGTGCTTGTTTGCTGTTATGTTTAGTTTGTCGTTTAGTGTTCAGTCTGCTTGTTTCATGGCCTGTTTAGTTTTCATCTATTGAGTGTTCAGTTTGTTTCTGCATTTTGGTCTGGTTCTGTTTGTTCCCCTCAATTGGTTACACCTGTTTACCTGTGTGTCAGTGTCTGATTGCCTCCACCTGGTCTTGGTCCCGCCCCTCTTATTACTAGTGTTTAAATGTTTGCTTGTTCTGTACAGTCTTTGTAATGTCCTCATCTATGTTGAGTGTTCTTGTTCTGTCCTGTCCCTGCGCTTACTGGACTACCTTGCTTCTGTTTGGCTTTTTGTTGCCTTTGGATTACTCTTTGGTTTGGACTGTTGCCATGTGCTGTTTGGAAGACTGTTTCAGTAAAGATGTCTGCATCCTCTTCACCTTTTGTCTGCATTTCGGTCCACGCCTCTGCTCTCTGCCACTGCACTCAGCACCCATGACCGAGCCATTTCAGTAGAGTGGCCACTCTCAAAACCAGACTCATATGGATCTAGGAGGTCATTCTGTGAGAGGAATTCAGAGACCTGGTTAAAGACTGCTTGTTCCATAGCTTTACACGCCGAGAGTTCTCAGCTTGATTAGGTTTGAGGGAGGGCTTTTTGAGCAAGGGTGTAACCTGAGCCTTTTTGAAAGCGGTTGAGAAGATTCCAAGACAGTATTTATCATGAGTGATTGCCGACACCAAGGTAGGAGATATGGCTGGAGGTTGGTTGGTTGGTAGGTAGGTGCATTTATTTGTCACAATATGATAGGTAGGAATTGGGTCCAGTGGGCATGTAGTGGAACGACTATGTGTCAGGAGTTCTAATACCTTGCTCGCCATGAGAGGAGTTAACGAGGAGAATGAAGTGCCATTGACCTGGGAAGACAAAAGAAAAGATGAAGTAGGAGTGCTCCATGGTAGGCTTGGTGTTGAGCCTTTTACACCATTACCCAAGGGAGATGGAGAGAGACATGTACACGGTAGATTTTCCTTTGCCATGCTCACAGACTGGGAGCTGACCGGAGATTTCTGTATGAAAGCACCTCTCCCTATCGTCCACCCCCTTACAAATCTACACCCAAGCACAAGTAACATGAAACGAACAACAATTTTTTTTTTTTACCTTTATTGAGAGAAACCTCTTATTTGCAGGAAGGCCCTGAATGTTACACATTCAAACAACCTCCACTGGAGCCTGGGAGCAGTTGGGGTTATGGGTCTCAGTTGTGGTAAAATGAGGGAGGGCAAGCACTGCTTGTTTCCTTTTCACACCCAGATTTTTTCTTGCTGGTACAGATTGAACCTGTGACCTCCCGGTCACAAGCTCGCTTCTCTAACCTCTGGGCCACCACTAACCTGCCTAATTTGTGTTACATGATTTTAGTTCACTGGGTACAGCCGGGCTGGTGTTAGTTACTGTCAAATAGATATTGTATTAGTGATGGTAAAAGTGACTCTTTTGACAGACTCAAATCTTCAAATCTCGTTCATTAAAATGAACTAATCTTTTTTTGAGTCATTTCGTTCATTTGATCTAGGCTGGTTATTGCGGTGCTGCAGCCCTCTAGTGGGTGATGTAAAAAAACAGCGCAGTTCTCAAACACAGAAGGCTACCTGGTTTGCTTTAAGTGCATCCTTCAGGTGTTTATGCTCATTCTCTTGGGTTTGGGCACTTGTTGGTATGCTATCAGCTTGGTTGTGCAGAGTTCCGATAACCCCTAGCTTAGATTGTTAGAAAGAGGAGTTTGAAAGAGGAGTGAAAGAGGCAATTTATATCAGAATAGAGAAACCATCAATCAATGGGGAGGAGGGCTGAGACTCCACTTATGTCATCTCTTCCCAGGAGAGTGAACACTCACATTTGGTCTCAATGAAACAATGCCAATGATGATCATTCAGACTTGGCTTCAAGTGACTTCAATGACCATAACAACATTCCAACAGTCAACACGAGCACTAGCAAACCAAGGGGTTAAGTGCTAATTATTTAGCATACAGAGTGGTATCAATCCATTCAACTAATTTTCAGAAAAAAGTTAATAAATACATTTCCCAAAGTGACAATAACAAAAATATAAAATAATGCCTTTACATTTGTCAAAAATCCCAAATAATTGCGTAATTGTAGATGTCCATGCTGTATAAATATATATGCATATGTCATCATCATAATACATACATCACTACATACATCAAAGCCCTATATCCTAGACAGCCATGCATGCAGTAGGAACAACCAAAAAATATTTTTTAGTTTTTATATCCACAAAACTGGACAGGCAATTAAAGTGAATTGTCCTTTAATTATATTTTCATTTGCATACTCTAGTATACTGGTCAATGTCATACACAGTAGAAGCTTAATTATGTAACACAGGGTAAGTGCTTTCACAGACTGCCTCCCTGTTCACTGCTGCTTGGAACATGGAACTCTGGCTCCTCAACAAACATCTGTATTTGTATGAGGGCAAATCTTTATGTTGCAGTTGTAAATTCTCTGCTTTAGTTTTTTTCATAGAAACACATTTACCATGCAGAGTACTTTGCCAAACCACAGTGCTGCATGTTATGATTTATGACCATGACTTCTTTTCCAGATGGATGCTTGACTGCTGCAGGATCTCACCTACTGCAGCTCTGGCCACAACTCAGACTGTTGGAGCAGGTACAAACCCACTCCTTCAGTGTGTGTGTTTGTGTGTGTGTGTGTGTGTGTGTGTGTGTGTGTTCACGTGTGTTTTTCCCTCACATACCAAAGAGCAGCAGCTTCTATCTTGTGGACAATGAGAGGGGTTTGTTATTTATGTACCAGCTTTTCATAAGAATGGTTGTGAGCAGAGAGATTTCAATAATTTATGATTAAAGACAGGCCAATTATGTGGGCTGCAAAACAAACAGCATTCTATTTTGAAATATCACAGCTGCTTTATATTGTAACTTGTAACATGAGTCACCTTCCATTTTTAATCAGCTGGAAGAGTGAATAGCAACTACAGTGATAAGCTTGAAAACAGGGTAGTAGGCCTTTCAAGTGGATTTGACCTTTGTAAATTAACTTGCACAATGCAGTGGAAATTTATGTAAGTCCTATCCATTCAAATATTTTTTTACTTCGTTTTCCTGTGATAAAGGGATAATTATCTTGTGATCCCGAGACAACAAATGTTTTTTCTATTTCAAAGGTTACAAAATAGCCATCAGGAAATGTGCAACGTTAAATGGATTCCTTGGCGGGGAACGAACCGCAACCCTTTGACTGAATCCTGTACTCTACCAACTGAGCTAACCAATGGATGGCTGCTTAGGGCTTCTGTAGAAATTGGTTACTTATTTTTCTTGCTTTTTTTCTTGCTTTATGTAAACAATTAATTAAATACTATGTTTTTTAGATGGAAATATACTGTAAATGCTGGCAGGAAAGAGGCTCAGCTCATATCAGGCCATGCCAGCGTATCGTTGAGCCTATCATCAATAGTTACTCAGTGTCATGGAAAATACAGCATTTAGGAAACATGCTGTCGACACCTTGGGTGCTGCCTGACGGCCCAAAAATCAGGCTCTTATTCAAAAATCTGTGTTGATCACAGGTGGAAAGCACTGATCATTAATTCAATGTGCCAGGTGGGCAGTTTGCCTTTCCATGTAGCTTTGATGTCTGCTCCAGTACTGAATTAACACATTACAGGAAGTTATTAATGTGAACAGAGCATTTCCTTTGTTTTGGGATGTGTGTCACCACAAAGCTGAGGGACTGGGTGGAAACTCCACAGCATCATCCTGTGAGCTGGATTCCAATTCATGTGACTGATGAGGACCACTGAAGTGTTTAGTTTACCATAAACATCATAGAACATTTTTTTGCTGTATAGCTGTCTGCCCATGATGAGTCAGAAGGTCAACAGGAACTTTTAGGTTTCTTTTCAGCACTGTAGCCAGGCTGACACTCACAGTTCTATTGAGCCCAGTATTCCCAAAGCTCTCAGTAGTTACGACTTCATGAGCTTCTTTAATGATAAAATTCTAACTATTAGAAACAAAATTCACCAAGACCTGCCCTCAAATGGCACCAACTTATCTCTAAACTCAGGAACATTAGAAACAGCTGTAAAGCCAGATATATGTTTAGACTGCTTTGCTTCCCTCAATCTTTACCAACTAACTTCAATAATTTCTTCATCTAAACCATCAACCTGCCTCTTAGACCCCATCCGGGGGCGGGGTGTGGCTCAGGAGCTAGAGCGGGTTGGCCGTTAATCGGAAGGTCGGCTCCCCTAGGCTGCATGTCGAAGTGTCCCATAGTGTCGTCACCGTCTCGTTCCCCTTCTCAGGAAACCAGGGTTACATACGTAACCCGAGACGTTTTACCCTTAGTCAGCACTTCTCTACTAGATATGATCAATCTATTTTTATCAACAGGCTATATACCACAGGACTTTAAAGTAGCTGTAATTAAACCTCTTCTGAAAAAGCCTTTGATCCAACTTTGATCCAGATGGTTTAGCCAACTATAGACCTATATCTAACCTTCCATTTCTCTCTAAGATCTTTGAGAAAGCAGTCGCCAAACAGCTGTGTGACTTTCTATATAGCAATAGTTTATTTCAGGATTCTCAGTCAGGATTTAGAGTTCATCATAGCACAGAGACAGCACTGGTGAAAATTACTAACGACCTCCTAATTGCATCAGACAAAGGACTTGTCTCTGTACTGGTTTTATTAGATCTTAGAGCTGCATTTGATACCATTGACCATCATATCCTATTACAGAGACACAATGGAACATTTCATTGGCATTAAAGGAACCGCTCTGAGCTGGTTTAAGTCCTATTTATCAAATTGATTTCAGTTTGTACATGTTAACAATGAATCCTCCATGCACGCCAAAGTTAGTCATGGAGTTCCACAAGGATCTGTGCTCGGACCAATTCTTTTCACTTTGTATATATGCTTCTTTTAGGCAATATTATCAGGAAACACTGCATGATAAAGCTTTGATAAAGCTTATTGTTAGGGCTGGCTCAGGTGAGTACTGAACCATCCCTTAGTTATGCTGCTATAGGCCTAGACTGCCGGGGGATTTCCCATGATGCACTGAGCTCCTCTATCCTCTTCTTTCTCTCCCTCTGTATGCAACCTCATCCCATTAATGCATTTTACTAACTCGACGTCTTCCCTTTCCTGTAGTCGGGGCGGCTGTGGCTCAGGAGGTAGAGCGGGTTGGCCGGTTCAATCCCTGGCTCCCCCTGGTTGCGTGTCGAAGTGTCCTTGTGCAAGATACTGAACGATGATTTGCCCCTGGCGGCTGTTCCGCCAGTGTATGAATGTGTGTGAATGTTGGTTTCTGTTTGAGCACTTGGGCTCAGTGTATGAATGTGTATGAATGGTGAATGCAGTTATAGTGTAAAAGCGCACTGAATGGTCGAAAAGACTAGAAAGGCGCTATACAAATACGGGGCATTTACATAACGCCACCTGCTGGTAACAGCAAATGACCTTTAATAAAGCAGCCCCTGTGGCATGTTTCATCTACATGTCCAGACGTACCAAAAAGCCTCTTGGAGCAATGCCTGAAACGCAGTAGGAAGTTGGCCATTTGGAATTTTATGGTCATTTTTGGATTTTTTACACACTTTACACATAGTTTAACAAACTCCTCCAAGGGATTTAGTCCGACCATCTTAAGATTTGTGCTGTGCAGTCTAAACCCACTTACGATTAAAAGTTTTCGTGGAACGGTGTGCCTGTGACGTGGCGTCGAAAATTGATGATTTGCCATGAAAGAGGAAGTTGTAATAACTTAAATGTACATGCTCACATCTGCCATTAAGGTTCGCCTATAAAAATTTTCGGCCATTTTGAATTTTATGAAAAAAACATTTTTGACATCTCCCCTAGACCGTAGCTCCGATTGCCACCAAATTTTCAGTGAATCATACTTTCAGCTCTTTATACATCAAAAACAAAGTTAATGTGGTTTGGTATGAAAAACACTCTCTCCCAGCCTGGTGTAATTACCACAGTTGAGGGTGTGGAACTAGAGCAAGTAAATACATATAAATACTTAGGAGTTTGGCTAGACAGCACACTATCCTACTCTCATCACATTACCAACTTACAGGCCAAGGTCAAGGGCAGATTGGGGTTTCTCTACCGTAATCGGTCATCGTTTACCCAATCTGCTAAACTTGCCAGTTTATCACTCAGTGTTATGGCCACCGCTGGCTGCCTTAGAGTATATTAATTGTGTGTTCCTATGAGTGAATCTGACTGTCATGCAAACCCAGCTGTGTGATTCCCTGTCAAGGATTGGTTCCTCTGGAGCTGAGACCACCTACTTCCTGGTTGCTAATTGCTGGCGTCTGTGATTGGTGTGGCTGTGATCCGACCAAACCTGCCAATCAGGACTCTGCAATCAACGCCAGCTGGACTATAAATAGCTTGTGTACCCCCACAGTTTGGGGTGACTGTGAGCCAGTGATCAGTTTGCCTTGCTGTTGGTTGCATACACTGTTAGTATTTTGTGTGTTTGTTTTTCTTGATATTGTCTGTCTGTTGCCTGTCTGAGTGGCTTCAGTCAGTAGTTTGAATCATTGTAAATCACATAGTGTGATATAGTGCACCAAGCATCGGGTATTCTTTTGTTTGAGCATTCTCAGTTGCAGAATAACTGCTCGTTTGTTTTACTTTGTACTTTTGTAAGCTTATAGGTGCTGACCTCCTTTTGTTCTTTAGTGTGTGTTTGTTGAGCTGAGTAACTGTCTTTGGACAAGATCCCCTTTTGTTTCATTTTGTGTATTTGTCAGCACCTGTATAGCCTCTTTTTGTTGTATTTTCTTGTGCAAGCACAGTAATTTAACCCTTGACTTTAACTGGAATATTTCAGTTGTCCAATTCCACCTTATTTCAGTCCCAATCACTTGTTGCTGCCCTGCCCTAACAAGCTGGGTCATAACATTCAGCTATCAGATTTGCCACCAATGCTCCTTACCTTACCCTAACCCTACACCACTGCAATCTGTGGACCTCCATAAACTGGACATCAATTCACACTCGACGTAAGATCCACTGATTTATGCTCATTTACAAAACTCTCTTAGGCCTAACCCCTCCGTATTTGGGATGTCTACTTCATCCTTCTTCTGTCATCCACAGCACCGCTCTTCTAGTCACATCCAGCTACAAATCCCTTCAGCTAACACATCATTAGGTTGCATCGCCTTTCAGTTTGCTGCGCCCAACGATTGGAACAAACTACAAAAACCAATAAAACTCTCCACTCTAGTCACCACTGCCACTTTTAGGCAAAATCCCCAACTCATTTACAGAAAACTGTAATTGCTTCATGTGATATGTGTTGTTATATGTCACTCTGCTACTATCTAGATTGTTATTATTCAACTATTGTGCCATTTGTTGTATTGCCTACTCTCTGTAGATTATCTTATGTCTAGTCTGTTATCATGTTTTTTATCTGTCTTTTAATTATTTTTTCGTATCTGTGATGTATATGTTATATATAGACGTGGACTTGTTTGCGTCTCAAGAGACTACACACTGTCCACTGTTCTCCCTCTCGCCCCCAGCCCCGCTAGGGCTGGATGCCATGGTGCAGACGTGGCCAAGGCTGCGTCTGTATGCTTTTCCCCCAGTTGCTCTGCTCCCGGGGGTTCTGGAGCGGGTCCGTCAGGACAGTGTCAGCCTGCTGTTAGTAGCCCCATTTTGGCCGGCCCGAGTATGGTTCTCAGATATAATCTCGCTCCTGGAGGGCCCGCCGTGGCAGGTCCCTCAGGCGGAGGGCCAGGTCTTTCACCCTTGCCTTGCCCTGTGGAGACTGTGGGTCTGGCCCCTGAGGGGGCCCAGTTCCTTGAGGCGGGCCTGACGGCGGGAACAGTCGAGACGCTGCTCAGCTCCAGAGCCCGTCCACGAGAAGGATGTAAGGCCTGAAGTGGAATGTGTTTGCCACCTGGTGTAGAGAACAGGCGATGGACGTAGTTACCTGCCCGGTGACTATGATACTGGAGTTCCTCCAGGACAGTTTCTCTGCTGGCCTTTTCCCGTCCACACTCAAGGTGTATGTGGCTGCCATTGCAGCGTTCCACGCCCTTCTGAGGGATGGGCCTCTGGGGAGGCTTCCACTGGTCATGCGCCAGAAAGAACTGATGTGTCCGGTGTGCCGGCGTGCTTATATGTAACTCTTGTTCCCCGAGTTACATACGTAACCCGAGACGTTTCCTTACCAGTCAGTCAGAACTGAAGAAGTCTCTTGGATGAGGGACGAAACGACTTCTAGTTTTTTCTACAAAGTCCTATTGCCCTTGACCTCAACCTTCGTTGGATAACTCTGTCAAGCTCAATATCTTCAGAAGTTTTGCAAACAAAATGAGAAGTAACCAGCAGCAATGAAAGTGTTGTGGGGACAGCCCAGCTGACGGTGAGTGTCGTGGTTTTCCTCTTTTTTTCTCACGTTATTTCACCCATTGTTTTGCTCTGCCTGCCTCCCTGTGTTCTCCTCCTCTCTCCCTCGGCTCCTGAGCCCAGCCAACTACCTACACCTGCACCTCATCAGCCACCTCGTCAGCCTGCCACACCTGCCAGTAATCGACCTCATCCCTGCCTCTATTTTAACCCCGGTTCTCCACACCATCCTCGCTTGATCGTCGTTGCTCCTTACCCGGTGCCACCTCTACGTCCAGGCTCTCATGTTCCTTGTTTTTTCTCATATTCCCTGCATTTTGTCGCTCCAGTCACTAACCCTGTCTGTTTTCCCTCCCAGGTTCACTCACCCTCGTCTTCCGTTCAGTCGGCTGGGCTCATCCTCCGGTCCTCTCCTCTCGGGCTTCCTCCACGGCGCCCTCCCGGCACCTCCCTGCTCCTCGCTTCACCACCTGTGCCTGCTCCTTGGTCCTCCGTGCCCACGTCCCCCGGCGTCCACCTCTCCTCCCTCACCTCTTCCCTAGCCCCATCCGTGAACCCACAATAAAACCTCCTTCCCTCTGAGCGTTGCGTTTGGGTCCTTTCTGTCCCGTCCCCTAACAGAAAGGACCATTAAGGTAACAGCTGAACACACAATGCGAAACCCTCCGAGTCTCTCCCTGCTGCTTGAATCACTCCACTAAGCCCCACCCACCAAACCCTTAAGCATGAGCCGGTTACCCTGCAAACCCCATCCAATGTAGGGCTTGCTCTCCAGCAAGAGTCTCACCAAGACCCCCTCTGGCTTCGACTCTTCTTCTCAAAGATGCCCTTCCGACGCTTCGCAGTCCAGGGCAGTGTGCCCCAGGCTTCAGAGGCAGCTGCAACGTCTAACAGCGGGATGAGAGACCACTGCCCCCCCTCAAAAGTTATTCCCCAAAGGAAAAGGTGAAAGGTTTGCTTTCCCTAAGTGCTGTTTCTGGGCAGTTCGATCCTAAAACTTGCCACCTCTGGTGCTGCAGCCAGATAAGGCTCGGTGCCTGACTGTGAAAATGACAAAGAAACACTAACCAGAGATTACAAACAGCCTATCAGAACTCTTTTGGAAAGAGGGCAGGAAACCCTAAACTGCCCCCCACACACGTAACCATGGCAACTGACCTCCCTCTTTGTTAATTACATCACATCAAAGGATATTCTCCTCTTCACGCCGGCGTGAGAAACTCCAGATGCCAGAAGAGACAGCCCTGAACTTTTGTGTAAACAAAGAGTACTGTCTCCTCAAAACTTAAAAGCATTACTTTATTTACTTGACTAGGTCTCTCCACTCCATTTGAGTAGTTATGTTACCATGTTGTTGTTTATTGTTGTTGAAAAGTGTTTCAATGACATTGCCTCATTTTATGTTGTAACCAATGCTTTGTTCCCAACACTTTATGACACTTCTTTTAGAAAGGATATGATAAAGAAATGTCATCCTATACTCGATTAAATTTCCAGCCTGGATTTAATGTTAAATCACTAAATTCCCCAGATCCTGAGCAAAGGGTTGTTTTAGGATTAATCAAAGCTATCCTCATGTAACCCGAGCTCCCCCAAGTGGACAAAATAAGTATTGCATGTCATCATTCTGAAATGCCGTTTTAATGCATAAATGTCACTCTGTATTTAACTGTTCATAATCTGATGCCATTCGTGTATCTTGCTTATATTCCCTAAGTAAGAACGTGTAACAGCCAATATTATCCAGAAAGCTAGTTAAGTTCCTTTCATCTGATGATGCTAACCTTAAGGTTGAACTACTGACAATTGTTTTCCTTTTATTGAATGCTTAAAACTAAGAACGGTATAACCGTTTGACAATTAAGGTTTGATTGTGGGGTGATATTTGATTACAATACGCGCAAATAGATTTTTGATTAGACATATTAAAAGTTAAAGAAAAGACAGTTTCTTAGGAAACCGGAAACAAGCCCTCCCTCAGGGGAACAAAGGACTGCCCCTCTGGGAACCAAGCCCCAACAAACAAAAACAGCGACACGCTGTCTTGCTCTCTCTTGTCTTGTTCTCTTCAACTGCACGCGCCCAGTGTGCCCCATCTCCCGGCATCGCCCTAAGAAGTTCGAGCCGGCAGAGCGAAGGCTCTTTGCTCGTTTCAAGCCACACACGCGAAGCGCCGCGACCTCACTTTTCCCCCTCATTTCCAGCAACTTACTTGTTTTTATTTTATTTTCTTTTGTTTGTTAAGGTTATCAGACCGTTAAGTTACACAATTTTAATTGAAGAACAACCAAGTTCTTTAAGTTTTATTCGTCGAGCTAACTTACACTGATCCCACCGACTCCTGGACCCATACACGTGCCAGCAGTAACAAAGGACGACCAAACCTCTAACCTGAGCCAAGGTTGTAAAGACCCCCACTGCGAGTTTCTTCAATAAGCCGACAAAAGACAGACCTCCGGAGCAATTCCCTGGCAGAGAAAGCAACGGCTTTAAGCTGTCCTAACCGAGAACGCACAGAACTCCGCCAGCGTGAGGGGTTAAAAAAAGAGACTGACTGATTAATTTAAGATAATTGAGCAATTATTAACTAACTGATCACTAGTGAATAATTGTATAATTATTATAATGCTACCCAGAGGTCCAGAGACTCTGGGTGAATTAAATCTCCAGTGGTACCCCACGAAACGAGAAGCTTTATGAATTAATATCCTCTGAATATTAAAATTCATAATTTTGTATTAATTCTCATAAGTTTATTAAAAACATAAGTAGACATGCTACACGCTCGTTGATACAAGTGGTTGATACAAGGACATAATGAGCTCATATCAGTGTGGAGCTGGGACGTCTTCATACATGTTTTGTACTATATGCTGTTGTTGGTAAAGGAGCAGTTCTTGCTGCTGGTTGTTGGTTTTGACCTGTCGTAGTAGTTAATGCCTAATAAGGTCTATCTGACTGAAACTGCATTTACAGCCTAATCCTAATTAACAGTGTGCAGATTTCTTTTCCTCACAAAAGGCAACAGGTAGTATGCTTTTTATTTACAATTGTCATCACAAGGTCACCTCATGTTATTCTAAAGGAATACAGTGTAAAAGCCTCAGTGCTGTCAGGATTCCCTTTGGAAATTAAAGAATTAAACTAAAATTAAAACTTCCAAAGACCTTGCAGTGCTTCACTTCTAAACATCTATTGATTTTCTTTATTACTTGTCACTTTCACAGTTTTTCCAGTGATCTGACTGGTCAGTGGTTGGGCTTGTTTTGATCCTCTGAAATTAACCTCTGGAGCACATTAGCTGTGCACCTTAGGCTGCGATGGAGATATACCCTGGTTCAAAGTTAGCCAGCTTCATGATACCGTAAACCTGAGTTAAGCCCAAAGATACCTTGCTCACCCACTAATCTTGCTTTGAGATAAAGGCCATTTCTTCTTGTTCCATTTTTCCCTCACAATATGAAAAATGATAAGCTCTAACAAATGACTTGTCTTGCTTTGTAGATGCATTTTTAGTGATTGATTGAGCCACTAACCTGTATAACAAGTACTTTCCATGCATTCCTGTGTCTTCACCATAAAAGTCACCCTCTTTGACTAGTTGAACACTATAAATGCGAAGCTGCAGCAGTAGAAAATGTTGCAGACACACCTGTACAGCATGATCAGTTAATAGGGAGACTTAAAATTACCAACAGTTATTCTTGTTATTCTTGTTATGTCAGCAGGCCACTTCCTTAATTCCCTGTGTTTCTGCTGTTCTGTGTGTGTGTGTGTGTGTGTGTGTGTTTGTGTTTGTGTGTAATTCCTATCCTCAAATACTATTAAATTATTAAATGTCAGATAATGTAATTGATTATTCCTTTAACAATTGTTTATGCTAATTCTGTATTTGTCTTTGTTAGTATTGTATTGGCCTGATATGTTGTGTAACTTTTGCTTGACCTTGGAAACTCCATGGAAGTTTGGATATGAGTAAGTAGTAGAAGTAAAAAGCACTTTTTGCATTTCTTATTTCTGTTCTTTCTTTTATATATGTAAAGTATATTAGCTTTCACTGATAACCCATATGCCTGCATTTTGAGCTGCACATTTTATAATGTGCAACTCAATGTGGTGGTGATGTGTGCTTCCAAACACCTCATCTTTCACAGGAAGAGGAAATAGTGCAGTTGGTATGGATATGTAATGCGTTGCCAAGTTTAAATGCCAGCACTAAAAATACCCATCTGGAATGCAGGACTTGGCAGAGGGGACAGATTGGTGGCCTGTGCTTTGTCGCCACTCTCTATTTTGACACAAGAGGACTGTCAGACCGAAACCTGAAGCTGGCTCCTTGGTTCAGCTCTGCTTTAATCTCCTATTTTGTTCTGGGAGAGTTTTCAGATACTTGCAGAGGCTTCAAGAGCAGATGAGAGGGGGATTTGGGGGCGCTATTCCTGGGGTCCTTGGGGAATGTCTTTTGAAGCCTTTTCTTTGCTTAGCCGTCTGGTGGCTATAAATACCTGAAATAGGTATCCAGGCCTGGGCCGAATGGTAGATCAGCTTGTTCTAACTTCAAACCTCTTCCCCTCTGTGATAGCTCCTAACATTTAATTGAGATAGCGAGACCATTCACCCAAGGAAACTGTTGTTTTAGCAAGTGCGCTTTAACAAAATTTGTTTACATTCATGTGAGCCATAGGAATTATAACAGGAGCAAAGGAGAAAGTCAGGTGGTTTTTAGTTAGTTAGTTTGAGTGACAAAGTCTGAGAAGATTTTCAAGCAATTAAGCAATCCTTCTGCACCTCCGTTTGAGGAGAGACCAAAGAGATGGGTGGCAGTGTGCTTCTATAGTGGTCCTCTGTTTGAAAAGATGAGCTGTCACGGGAGATTTATAATTGTGTCCTTATTATGATGCATTTCCCCGTGCATTTGTTTGTTTCCGGTTTATCCCACGTGTACTGACAAGAACCAGGAAAAGAGATTATATTTCTCTTGTATTAGCTTCTCTGCACTGGCTCCCTGTAAAATCCAGAATAGAATTTGAAACTTAGTAGAAATAGTTGCATGTTTTTCTTCAATATGTGCTACAAATCACATATTCTCTCCAATTACCTGTGGGATAAAACAGCAGCTGTGTAAAAATGTTGTGATTTTACTTTGTCTTGTTTTAAAATGATGTACAAGGAGTGCCCTCACATCCTGTCTGGACTGGTCCCATAGATGTTTCTTGCTGGAATGTGTGAGTTTAATTTTTGCAGCACATGCAGCACGGACATCTGGACTGTCACTGCCTAAGCAGTGCATCAGCTGGCTCAATTTGATTTGCGCTGAGTTGGCTTTATCAGTTTTACATTTGTTTTTCCATTGTGCTCCACTCAGGTACGCTGCATAGGCTACTCATACCAATATAACAAGGTGTCATGCAGAATGTAACAGAGTAAAAAGTCGATATTTGGCTTTGAAATGTAACGAAGTGAGAGTACAAAGTTATAACAACTAAAAATAGTCAAGAAAAGTACAGACAACGAAAAAAACTACTTAAGTACAGTAACAAAGTATTTGTACTTCATTACTTTCCACCACTGAAACTCTGCAACTGCTCCCCACTTGGCTCTCTGCATTTCAACCGTTCGTGTCCCTCCGATTCAGGTGCAGCCATTTATAATGGTATCTTACTAGTATCTACCTGAAGAGTGACGCCGTTACAGTACATAACATTGCCCGTTTGTAAAGTTTACTGTTAACATAACCTCAGCTGCTTAGGCTTAAGCACCCCTAAAAATAATATAATAATTTATTATTATTTTCAGAAAATTGTTTTTTTGTCCTCTGTTAGATTTTGGAGAAGAAAGAGAAGGGTCCACCAATTAGCCAACAGTTTAATATGGCTTTTCTTACATTAAACTGGTTTTATGTCCCTAAATACTGACATTTCTGAGTTTCTAATGTTTTAACTAGATCCGCGACTGTGCTGGCGTTTTTGAATAGATTTAATAGCAAACCTATTATATGAACTAAATAACTGGAAATACACGTAATAATGTCAGTGTCAATATAAAATAAATAATATTCTTGACATCAAAGTAAAGAGTGAAGAAGAAATGTCCCTATATAGTTTTCAGACAAAGGTATGAAATGTTAATGTGAAAGGTAAATGCTGCTCTGTTATTATGTTATTATGGGCCGACAGAATGAACACACACACACACATCTTTTTAGATTTATGATTAGACATATAATCAATCAAAATCCAAATATATCTCAGATTCACAATGCATTATATAAAATCATTATCACAATATTGCCTATACACACACACACACACACACACACACACACACACACCTGTCTATAGATTTGTCTCACTCTTACCCCTGCCTCGGCTAATCTAGTCCTTTCTCCCAGTACTGTTTCCTTCCCAGATTATTTCCCACACTTTTTTGAACCTGGTATCTTATTTCCTCTACCTGCAGCTCTCGGTGTGCAGCAGTCTCTGTGAGCATCTCCCTCTTATTTTCTCATAGCAGCCAGCCTTGGCAGCGGCTGCAGCACTACACCAGGTCAGTCATAGTGAGCCAGTCCCAAATACTGTCAGCAATCTTTACATCTTGTCATGGTTACATATTTGTTTCATCAGCTAATATATCTCCTATGTTTGTTATAATATCTCTAGTCACAGATCACCTCCAGTAGTATCAGCAGCAACCAAAGCAGCAGCAGCAGCAGCAGCAGCAGCAGCATCCCCAGCAACCCCTCAACAGCAACTGTTCCCTGTAAGTTATGTCAGCCCACCGTGTTTTAAAGCTAGATTTGGGTATTCCCTGTGTTTCTTGTCACAGCATTTGTTGATGTATCGATACAGAAGCATTTGTATACGCATATAATCAAGGTATACATAACAATATATTTCTGTATCGATATTTTGAGAACAGCCCTATTTAAATACTTGTTCCATGTGCCCCTTTTATACTTTGAGCACCTGCCCTTCCAAAGATCTCTGCATGGTCCTGCTAGCCAGGGAGAGGTCTACTCAGAGCTGAAGATGAGGGATTTGATTTTTATGCAAACACACACACACAATGCTCTATTTTATGGGACTGTGTTGTAGTTTTTGATTATATTTAACTATGTTAGCAGTCTGACGGGCTGTACACATGACCATGTTGGTAGCAGTATACTTTAACTTAAGTGTTCTAGCTCAGGTTTGCTTGACCTGGTCTTGTTCAGTGCAGTGGTGCCTTGCTTATACAAACTGAAGAGGCAGGTGTCATCCTAATGTTCCCCTTCGAGGGAACTCGAACTGCGTCGGTTACGACACTATGGGAACGCCTCTAGGCGTAGCAGGTCTGAACGTGAATGAAATCACTCCAATCCTATTGGTTTGTTGCTAGAACAGTAAGGTGTGACGGAATAACCGGAGGAGTATAAAGCACACCTGTACACACTCATCATTTGCTTTTTTCTATTCAGCAGGCGCTCTTTATGTTGTTTGAAGAAAGCTCCAGTCCTACAAGCAGTGTGTCTTACCTGAAGAAGAAGTCTACCAGCATGTTCATGTTTACACGTTCGGGACGCACCAGCCACCATCGAGTCCACGCCGTATTGCGTGCCCCGAGGGTCTGCAGTCAGGCGGCGTTCAGACTCACTCACCGTGGATCTTCGGCAGCTCTCCCCTGCCGTTCTGGTGCTTCAGGGGTCCACCAGAAGATCACACGAGACACCGACCACCAGCCCCGAGGGGCTGGTTCCGTTGGCAGACTTTGCAGAGGCTTGGCGGAGCCTGACGAACATTTCTCCGTGGGTCCTGCGCACTGCCATAGATGGGTTTCGACTACAGTTCAAAACCCGCCCTCCAAAATTCAGCGGGGTGGTTTGGACTGTGGTCCGCCCGGAGCAAGGTCCGGTGTTGGGACAGGAAGTTCTTACAGGGGCCGTGGAACGTGTCTCCCCCCCAGACAGAGACGCCGGTTCTACAGCCGGTACTTCATAGTCCCCAAGAAGGACAGAGGGCTGCGCCCTATTTTGGATCTGCGGGTTCTAAACCGGTCTCTGAGGAGATTCAGGTTCAAGATGCTCACCATCCCCGCCATCATGACGCACATCCAATCTGAGGATTGGTTCGTCACGATAGATCTAAAGGACGCCTATTTCCACGTCTCCATCCGTCCTTCTCACAGGAAGTTCCTGAGGTTTGCCTTCGGGGGTGTGGCTTACCAGCGTAACACCATCTGGACTGCTACACATGAGACCCCTGCAGTGTTGGCTAAGGACCAAGGGTTTCCGTCTGATTTGGGTTACGCGCAAGTGTCTTCGTTCCCTATCAGTTTGGAAGGAAACTTGGTTCCTGTCCCAGGGGCCATGGTACATTCTTGGCCAAGGCTACGTCTGTACGCTTTTCCCCCAATCGCTCTGCTCCCGGGGGTTCTGGAGCGGGTCCGCCAGGAAAATGTCGGCCTACTGCTCGTAGCCCTGTTCTGGCCAACCCGGGTGTGGTTCTCGGACATCATGTCGCTCCTGGATGGCCCGCCGTGGCAGGTCCCTCTGAGGAGAGACCTGCTGTCCCAGGCGCAGGGCCGGGTTCTTCACCCTTGCCCCGCCGTGTGGCGACTGTGGGTCTGGCCCCTGAGGGGGCACAGTACCTAGAGGCGGGTCTAACAGCCGGAGCAGTCGAGACCCTCCTCAGCTCCAGGGCCCCGTCCACACGGATCCTCCGTGGTGCCCGGAGGATGAGACCTGCGACTCGGTCCAAGGTTCCCACTCGGGATCTGGCGGTGGTTCTTCGGGCATTGGCTGAGGCCCCCTTCGAACCCCTGGAGTCAGCTGAGGCTAAGCCCTTGACCCTCAAGATGGCCTTTCTCCTTGCTATCACCTCTCTGAGGAGGGTGGGGGATCTCCAAGCGCTTTCGGTTTCCCCGCAATGCCCGGAGTTTGCCCCGGGGAATATTAGGGCTATCCTGCACCCTCGTCCAGGATACATCCCTAAAGTGCCTTCTTGTGCGGCAGGGTCCACAGTGCTGCAGGCATTTCATCCTCCACCTCATGTGACGGCGGAGGACAGGAGACTTCATCTGCTCTGCCCTGTCAGAGCACTGAGTATTTACACTCTGAGGTCCTCCCGTTGGAGGAAGGCTGACCAGCTGCTAGTGTATTTTGGGTCCTCCAGGGCTGGGCTCCCTGCACCCAAACATACTAATAGCAACTGGATTGTTCAGACTATTTCCCTGGCCTATCAGGTGCGCGGTTTGCCTTCACCTGTGGCTGTGAGGGCTCATTCTACCAGAGGCATGGCGGCCTCTCGAGCCCTCCTTTCTTGCAGGATGTTTGTGTAGCGGCTGGCTGGGCCGGCACCTGGCACTCGTGCGCTCTCCTCTTAGTCGTGCCACTTTATTGCACACTGGGGCAGGCGGGGTTTTCGGCACGGTTTAGTGGGTATCTCGTTCCCATAGTTTCGTAACCGACGCAGTTCGAGTTCCCTCGAAGGGGAACGTCTCGGGTTACGTATGT
>NC_060164.1:2365373-2374910 GCF_021292245.1 Micropterus dolomieu | reverse complement strand
CCGACGCAGTTCGAGTTCCCTCGAAGGGGAACGTCTCGGGTTACGTATGTAACCCTGGTTCCCCGAGAAGGGGAACGAGACACTGCGTCGGCCCGCCGCACCTCTCTCCCCGCCTGAAGCGCCTGCTTCATAGTTTAAGCTAATGATGAGTGTGTACAGGTGTGCTTTATACTCCTCCGGTTATTCCGTCACACCTTACTGTTCTAGCAACAAACCAATAGGATTGGAGTGATTTCATTCACGTTCAGACCTGCTACGCCTAGAGGCGTTCCCATAGTGTCGTAACCGACGCAGTTCGAGTTCCCCTTCTCGGGGAACCATGGTTACATATGTAACCCGAGACGTTTCTTGAAGGTCTTCAGCATAATCAGCAGCAAACAACAGCAAAACACTTTTACACACAATTAGTATTAAAATAACTGCAAACTGCATAAAAGTCCTCTCCATCTCAAAGTCCCGGGCTGAATTTCAGTACCAGTACACGCCTGGTAGTGGCATGAACATACCTTATTACCTTATAACTTATTACATTTCATTACTTTTAAAAAAATTCTAATGAATGTTTTTCAACTGTTAACCATTTTCAAAAGACAGTTTGGGAGGCACTTTAACTGGCAGATGTTGGTGGTGCAAATTCAGACATGAGAACCAACCAAAAGCATCAGAACAGCATCCAACTTTATTAAACAGCTGTGGCTGTAACTGGCAAAGAAAGACATTGTGCACATGGAAAACACGCTAAGCGACAAAATTAATATATTATTCAATATATAGCTGAGCTTTTTACAGAAACTATTCAGATGTAACCCCCTATGTTATCATCAACATTTTCATAAATAACTGTTCAAATACACATTTTCCCCAGTAACTATAACATTAGTTACAGGGTAATTAAATTACGTAACTAAATTACATGAAATTAGTTACTTCCAACACTGGTAACTGGAATATAATATTCATAATAGGCCTAAACTAGTGGTAAACTATACAGTATATGAAAATGTATTGAATATGCTGAGATTATGTAAGTAACAGCTGCCTTGAATAACATAAGGTCCAGTTCAGCTAACCTGCCGCCCAGTCGCGCATTCACGCCAAGGATGGTGCGTTCAGTAACTCAGTACCGCAGCATTACTTGGATTAGTAACTGTGATAATGTTTTGGAAATAGTAATCCGTTACACTACTAGTTGCTGGGAAAATGAGTATATGTAAAATGAGAAAAGTAATATTATTACAGTTCCTGCCCAACACTGCCCAACATTAGGCCTAGTTATGAAATTAGTTTAAATTTAATGTTAGAATATTATACTATGAAATAATTTATACTTCACAGATTTTGTGGAACCAAAATAAAGATTTTTATTAACAATTAAATAATACTGACCAATTGAACTCAATCAGCAACAGAAAACTACTTCCTTAAAAGAGCATGTAACAAGATTTAACTGAAAACACAAGACTGAACACTTAAATTAGTAAACACTTTTAACACCCTCCCTCCTCTGAGGGAGTAAACATGAACACACAGCTCCACACTGCTGTCTGACCCTAAGTGGTCCACTGACCCCATAGGTGTCATTTACACTGGGGACATGTCTCCACCACATTTTAAAATGGCTGATTTTGTCCCCATCACTTTTTGAAAGCATATGTTAAAAAACAAATCATTGCAGCATTATTGTTTGGACACCACACAACCTTCAAATGCACAATGCAACTGTAAAACTGTCTGCTTCTTTCTCTTTGTCTGCTGATGTTATATTGAAAGATGATGCACACTGTCTGCTGTACACAAGGATTCCAGTACTTAAATTCAAAACCCTTGTGTGTTGCTTGCAATGTTTTGCCCCCACATCATCAGCATTGCTAGCAGAGGACCAGATCCTGTTGATATTAATAAGACTTGGACAGAACTTTGTTATAGCTGATTTAGCAAGACATCAAAATATCACCTGGTCAGGTCAGTAAAACATTGAAATGTTGGATGGATTTGAATGCTGAGCACACCAAGGATATCATTCCATGGCTGCCTCATGAAACAATAAAGGCCAATTTGTCGCAGGTTCTTATGGACAATTTCTCCAAACACAGCTTGTGTAATTGACTGCACAGAAAGTGCTAAAAATCTGGACTTAAGAACCGAATCTTACAGTCACTACTATGCCAGCAATACTGTCAAGTATCTCCAGCCTTTACACACAAGAAATGCCCGCTGACAAATGAGCAGGTCACTCGCACAAGATGCATTGCTAATGTCCACTTACACAAATCAGTGAGCAATCAGGCTTCTTAAGGTGTACAAGATCCTCTCACAAACAGTGCCTATTAATGTTGTCCCTAAAATTGACAATATACTAATAATCTGTGCAGCACTTGTAACCAAAACCACTGACTTACTTTTGCGTTTTTGTTGTTTTAAGTCCAAAAAATCAGCTGATTTGTTGCTCTGAAGTGGGCGCCATCTTCATTATTGCTCAATACCAGGGAGCTGTGCCTGCCTTCTCTTGCCTTTTCTGCAGAGCAGGAGAAGTGCCGCTTTTGAACACAAGGTCTTTTTCGCCATTTGGTGGCCGACCCGTAGGAGCTACATACAGGTGCATCTCAGAAAATTTGAATATCGTGAAAAAGTTCATTTATTTCAGTAATTCAACTTAAAAGGTGAATCTAATATATTATATAGACTCATTACATGCAAAGTGAGATATTTCAAGCCTTCATTTGATATAATTTCAATGATTATGGCTTACAGCTTATGAAAACACCAAATTCAAAATCTCAGGAGAAATGTGATCTCTTTTCCTGGTTCCTGTCAGAATGCATGCTGCAGCATTCTGAATCAGCTGAAGAGAAGAATGGACTTTTGAGCAGCCTGATAATAGGGAACTGCAGTAATCCAGCCTAGAAGTAACAAATGCATGGACTAGTTTTTCCTGCATCATTTTTAGACAGGATGTTCCTGTATATTATGTAGGTGAAAAAAAGGCGGTCCTTCAGATTTGCTTAATATGAGAGTCAAAGGACATGTCCTGATCAAAGATAACTCCGAGATTCCTCATAGTAGTGCTGGAGGCCAGGGCGATGCCATCCAAATTAACTATATCTTTAGATAATGTGTCACAGAGGTGCTTGGGACCCAGAATAACAACTTCAGTTTTATCTGAGTTGAACATTAGAAAATTACAGGTCATCCAGGTTTCAACATCCTGAAGGCACATTTGAAGTTTTGCTAACTGATGAGTTTCTTCTGGCTTGATAGATAGATATAACTGAGTATCTGCATAGCAGATCCTTGTGGAACTCGATGATTAACATGTACAAACTGAAATAGATCTGATAAATAAGACTTAAACCAGCTTAGAGCGGTTCCTTTAATGCCAATGAAATGTTCCAGTCTCTGTAATAGGATCTGATGGTCAATGGTATCAAATGCAGTGCTAAGATCTAATAAAATCAGTACAGACAAGTCCTTCGTCTGATGCAATTAGGAGGTCATTAGTAATTGAACGTGCTTAGTATCATGGAGGAGGACTTCCGGGAGCTGGGCCGACGTCATCAGTCTTCGCCCAACTACGATGAGTTATTGGAGGTGGTGACGAGGGCTGCGGCCAAGCTAAGCGTTACTGCCGTTTACTGCCGGCCTGAGCATTGGCCACAGGCACACCGCCTGTGGCCAATGAATGAGCGTTTTCCGCAGCACTGCGCACCGCCCCCGCACCACGCCGATCTTTGCCATTTTTTCCCGATTTACACAATGAATTTTCTGCACGACTGACTACTTCCCCTCTGCAGGATTACAGTAACGTGGCAGACATTAAGCAGCACAGCTACGGAGCGATGACTCGGGTTGAGGAGGCGTTAGCGAGCTACCTTTCTCCCACCCTCGCGTCATCCCTCAAGACGCCGGCGCTGCCCACCAAGCCATGTCGGGCGACATGGCCGTCCTGCAGGCGTACCAGGCCGATCTGCTCAAAGACTGTGACCAAGGGGGTGGCCCCTCTGAGGAGGACTTAACCGAGCCAGGCAGACAGGCAGGCAGGGAATGACGAGCAAAGTCCACAACATGAGACAGAGCGTCTAAACACTACAATAACCGGACAAAGACTAAACAGAAACATCAGGTGTATATACACACAGGGACTAACGAGCAGGGTGGGAACAACACAGGTGACAGGGATCAAGATTTACGAGGCAGGCAGAGAGATAGCAGGGAGAAACAGAGAGACTAGTAGGCAGGCAGATTACTGAGGGGGGAAAAGACAAAACACAAGTTACTCAACACTAAACACCAGAGTAATATAAATAAACTAATACAAGCAGACAAATCACAAATAAACTAACACCAACAAGGAACACCGACAGAAGCTAAGATTAAAGAGAACACAGAGCAGACAAGGGCAACATTACACAGAGGTACATTGACCAAAAGTAAATACTAAGACATGAACTGAGACACAGAACTAGGAGCTAAGATGCAGAGCTAACAGAGAACACAAGACCAGGAACCGAACCTCAAAACAGGAAACATGACAACTGACTAACAGAATGGAGTAGGGAACAGAGACGGAACCGACTGGGAAGAATCAAAACCCACAAACACAGCACTACAGATCGTGACATAGTTTCCTCTATTAATGATGAGGAGTACGCTGCTCTGGCATTACGGAAGGCCTTCCTATAAGTGTTGAGACTATCTTGCCAAATTAAATGAGAATTTCCCAGTTTGGTGGAACGCCAATTCCTCTCAAGTTTACGCGATATTTGCTTTAATTTGCAAGTTTCAGTGTTATACCATGGAGCTAATCGTCTATGTTTTATTATTTTCTTTCTTACAGGGGCTACAGAGTCGAGTGTCATTCGCAGTGAGCCTGCAGCACTATCAACAAGATGATCGATTTGGGAGGGACTGAAATTAGCATAGTAGTCCTCCGTTACTTTGTGACTTGATAATGAATTTAGAGCTGATGGAATCTCATCCTTAAATTTAGCTACAGCACTATCAGACAGACATCTTGTATATAAATTTTTGCCTAATGGTGTGTAGGTCAGCAATGCAAACTCAAAAGTTATCAAATAGTGGTCAGATAAAAAGGGATTCTGTGGGAGCACTATTAAATGTTCAATTTCAATACCATATACCAGAAAAAGGTTAAAGGGTGTGGTTAAAACAGTGAGTCAGTTTATGAACACTTTGAGAGAAGCCAATTGAATCTCATAGAGAGATAAATGCAGTACTAAGGCTGTCATTCTCAACGTCCACATGAATATTAAAATGCCCTACAATAATAAATTCAATATCATAATCTGATATTAATTCATTTACTAGTTCACCTTTAGAGGAGAGAGATCTGATGTTTAAAAGTCCACATTTAATTCTCCTATTATTTTGCACTATTGCACTTGTGGTTTTAATTTTTATGAGGTTTTTATTCACAGCTCCTCTTCTGTTTACCTTTGATCTCAATAATTTCACCGTCACTATGGGGTTTTGACTAGGTAACTCCTGAAATGGAGGAGCAGAGAAGTGTGTTAGACTGCGACTCTGCATAGGGTTTTGGGTGGTCAACAAATTCAGGGCGCCTGTGGCTCAGGAGGTAGAGTGGGTTGGCTGTTAACTGGAAGGTTGGAGGTTCAATCCTGGCTCCCCCAGGCTGCATGTCAAAGTGTCCTTGGGCAGGTTACTGAGTGTGCAGTGTATGGTCTGAGAGCTGACAGGCAGAACTGACGCTGAGCATTTGCATTCAACTTCTTTGGTCGACCATGGCGAGGCCTGTTCTGAGTGGAACCTGCCCACCGTGCTGCACCTCAGTTTTACGGTCTTGGCAATCTTCTTATAGTCTCGGCCATCTTTATGTAGAGCAACAATTCTTTTTTTCAGATCCTCAGAGAGTTCTTTGCCATGAGGTGCCATGTTGAATTTGCAGTGACCAGTATGAAGGAGTGTGAGAGCGATAACACCAAATTTAACACACCTGCTCCCAATTCACACCTGAGACTAACAAGTCGCATGACCCCTGGGAGGGATAATGGCAAAATTTTGCGTAGAGCCTCTGTGGGGCATGGGAATTTACTAACTCAAGTTTGGTATTAATTGGTCAAACCTACATGGATATCACTTCCTTCTTTGACTGTACAGGAAGTTTTTCCTTTATTTCTTGCATAATTTTCCTTTATGTCTTGCATATTTTTTGGATTATCAAGATTCTTTTAATAATGTTTAGTCAGCCATGGATTCTACATGCAAAGTTTCGTGCTGATCTGACTTTTCTCCTAGGAGGAGTTTGAAAAAGCAACTTCCACATATTTTGTAATGGGTGTGGTATATCACGAGATGCAGCTTAATTAAGGGAACATAAGGATTTAAGATTTCTGAATGTGCAGTGTACTTTGTGGGAGTTAAAGGCCAAAACGCATTTACCTTGATTAAAGCGCCACTTGCTGGTTGAAGTGTCATTTATCGTATTGGAGGTGGATGCAGCAGTCTATATAAATAACTTACAGAATGTTTACAGTTTAGGCTGCAGTTTGACTTTTACCTATGGAAGAATAAAAAATAACTAGACCTGCAAGCAGGTATCGTCCAAGCCCCCCTGTGCAAGTCGAGCTGGGTAACCCGCAGGTTTGTTGTAAGGGACCTACAGTCCCAAGGGGAACACGCAAGTTGCAGGTGCAGATCAGGACAGTGATTAGAAAATATTGAATTTAAAAAGAGTACATTGGAAAAATAATTTTAGTGCACTTTTTTGATTTTGCAACTAAACTGCCACCTAGTGGCTAATTGTTTCCAAAGTTTCCCACAGCCTTAGTGAGGCACTGGAGAGTACAGGCCCAAATTTCGTATTAATTGGACAGACCTCTGTGGAACTACAAAATAATTTCCTGTTTTATTGCAACTCACAGGAATTTAGTAGTTTATAATTTTATAGTCTAACACAAATCTATTTTTATTTTTACTTTATTCACAGTAAAATTTAGTTGTACACTTGAAAATGTTCAATAACACAAACTATACGTGTTTGTGTGACCTTTGAGTTCACTCATTGATTTAATATTAACTGATTGAGGCATTCTGCACGTTATTTCGGTCTTTCCAGCACCTATCCTTTAAACCATTATACTGTATATAGTTGAAGATTCAATGCTTCGATGGGCAGAGCCTGATTCGACTGTCAATCTCACAATCAAAACTTTGCAGCGAAATAAGGATCATGCCATTTTTGCGATATGGGGGTGCTCTATGTCTGATTTTACATAGAACTACCAGTTTTCTCCCAATAAGTTAATATACTGCCTATTACAATATATATATATATATATATATATATATATATATATATATATGTATATATATATAGATATAGATATACACTTGCCTTCAGGGTGCAGAGGACCTGTTGTTTGTGGCTCCAAGGGGAGCCTACACTACCTTCCAATTTCTTAGCTGTCCATGAATTGTATTTCACCTATTTAACCAAGAATAATAGAGCTAGAGACAGATGTGATGAATGTCTTGGGACCACTGGGTAGGGGGATTAGGGTAATTTGCTCCTAGTGTTTTCTATATGTAGGTTAGAAATGATACTGTTGATTACATGGGCTTCATTTATTTGTAGTATTTATGAAGACAATGTTTTAGTACTTCAAATATATATATATTTGCTTAGTGTTTGGGCCCCTATGTACAAGTTTCAGATAGCTTAAAAAAGGGTGTCCCGTTTTCACAAATCTGATTCTCTCTCCCCACCCTGGTTAGGGTTAGGGGAAGTAAGTCTGGATCTGGCCTGCTGGCAGGACCCCCATTCTCTGTTGGTTGGGGTTTTGCTGGGCTACATCTCAGTTTTCACACATGCCTCCCTGCTGGGGTGGGGCGGGACATGCCTCTCCCAGGTTGTGGGCGGCCTGTGGCCTCTCCACATAAATGTGCAGCTCCTCATGGTGTGGAAGGTGGTCCAGCACGTCGCCCCTCTGCTGCAGGACCAGTACATGCTGGGGTGCTTTTGTTCATCCAGCTGCTGATGGACAGAGGGCTGGCATTCAGTAAGACTTTGCCTATACTCATAGGATCTAGAATTAGGAGGGAAGAGGCGAAAGTGGTAACATCCTTTGGGGACATAATTCCGTCGTGGAAAGTAACTTTACCTCTTTGACCACTGTGGGCTTAGGCTTAAGGAAGGAAAGTCATTCTGAGAGACAAAAAATGCTGCACTATACCGTTGTAAATCAAGTTCTGTATAATAACACAACTCGTAAGAATTTTGGGTGGACAAATCCACCAATACAAACATTGGTAACATGCCAGCAGAGAGGAAAGCCAGCCATGAGAAAATAGTACAATAACTGAAGGTTAGCAACAAATTCGCTTCAACCACAGCAGGAAATAACAAGGTTCATACGTCACCGTTCCCCACTCTAATCTGGGCAAAGTGGTCTTTGTTATACAAAGTGCCTATGTCCTCCAAATATCCAAGATAGGACTTGACACTTCAGCACATTCACCCTGACCCTACAGCTTACAGGTCACACAGCAAAGTACAAAGGCACTGAAATAAACACATTGACCCCAAAAACTGTCATGATATTTGTCCATAAAAAGCCAGGGGAGGAAAGGCAGGGTTTCCCACTTATGTCAGATATGTGTAGCTGATGAGCTAGTCTGGGGAAAAAGATGGTAGGAAGTCACACATGGCCAGCCAACAGGGTCATTTTCCCAGGGTAAGAGAAACATTGAAATGTACAGGAGATTTCATTAAATTTACACAATATTTTTAAAAGGAGATTTATACAATGCAATAAATTAAGGTGCACAAAAGTACTGACTTTTATTTAGTCATATGGTACATAAAAATAACAAAAACCGAAGCAAAACTAGAATTCTATCCATCCCTATCAATTTTCATATTCCTTGAGTACCAGTGGAAATGACGGTGATGGTGGTGCCAAATTGTAAGACAACCTACAGATATTAAATAACCTGCCATGTCTTATAGAAATAACAGAATAAAGCAGCCAATCAACCAAACGCCACAGCCACAAAAAACATTTTAAAGCAAAAAGAGTTTGTTTTACACAACATGTAGAGTACACACACGCACAAATTAAGTGTGGAGGGTAGAAGTACAATCCGTGTATGGTTCGTTCTTTGATTATTTTGTTTCAAAACCAAATCAGAACAGTCGTTTTTGGGGTTTTCTGTTTTTAAAACCAAAACGGAAAAACAGACAAACAGAAAACAAAAAACAAAAATCTTTTTTGTTACATTCCCAGAACATCCCCGCTGGTGTCAAGGATGTTGCCTGGTAATGGTCCCAGAATGTTCCCAGACGGTCACGATGTGGAGTTCTTTAAAGGGTTTGGGGGTGCTATTTGAACCACTCGGGGGACCTTGGTCCCTGAGTGGTTTGGTTAGGGTTATGGGATGTAAATGTAAATGCTCTGTTTTTGTATAGAGCCTTTCTAGTCTTTGTGACCACTCAAAGTGCTTTTACACTACATTACATTCACCATTCACTCACATTCATACACTGAGCCTAAGTGCTCA
>NC_060164.1:2357041-2365273 GCF_021292245.1 Micropterus dolomieu | reverse complement strand
GATTCTCTCTCCCCACCCTGGTTAGGGTTAGGGGAAGTAAGTCTGGATCTGGCCTGCTGGCAGGACCCCCATTCTCTGTTGGTTGGGGTTTTGCTGGGCTACATCTCAGTTTTCACACATGCCTCCCTGCTGGGGTGGGGCGGGACATGCCTCTCCCAGGTTGTGGGCGGCCTGTGGCCTCTCCACATAAATGTGCAGCTCCTCATGGTGTGGAAGGTGGTCCAGCACGTCGCCCCTCTGCTGCAGGACCAGTACATGCTGGGGTGCTTTTGTTCATCCAGCTGCTGATGGACAGAGGGCTGGCATTCAGTAAGACTTTGCCTATACTCATAGGATCTAGAATTAGGAGGGAAGAGGCGAAAGTGGTAACATCCTTTGGGGACATAATTCCGTCGTGGAAAGTAACTTTACCTCTTTGACCACTGTGGGCTTAGGCTTAAGGAAGGAAAGTCATTCTGAGAGACAAAAAATGCTGCACTATACCGTTGTAAATCAAGTTCTGTATAATAACACAACTCGTAAGAATTTTGGGTGGACAAATCCACCAATACAAACATTGGTAACATGCCAGCAGAGAGGAAAGCCAGCCATGAGAAAATAGTACAATAACTGAAGGTTAGCAACAAATTCGCTTCAACCACAGCAGGAAATAACAAGGTTCATACGTCACCGTTCCCCACTCTAATCTGGGCAAAGTGGTCTTTGTTATACAAAGTGCCTATGTCCTCCAAATATCCAAGATAGGACTTGACACTTCAGCACATTCACCCTGACCCTACAGCTTACAGGTCACACAGCAAAGTACAAAGGCACTGAAATAAACACATTGACCCCAAAAACTGTCATGATATTTGTCCATAAAAAGCCAGGGGAGGAAAGGCAGGGTTTCCCACTTATGTCAGATATGTGTAGCTGATGAGCTAGTCTGGGGAAAAAGATGGTAGGAAGTCACACATGGCCAGCCAACAGGGTCATTTTCCCAGGGTAAGAGAAACATTGAAATGTACAGGAGATTTCATTAAATTTACACAATATTTTTAAAAGGAGATTTATACAATGCAATAAATTAAGGTGCACAAAAGTACTGACTTTTATTTAGTCATATGGTACATAAAAATAACAAAAACCGAAGCAAAACTAGAATTCTATCCATCCCTATCAATTTTCATATTCCTTGAGTACCAGTGGAAATGACGGTGATGGTGGTGCCAAATTGTAAGACAACCTACAGATATTAAATAACCTGCCATGTCTTATAGAAATAACAGAATAAAGCAGCCAATCAACCAAACGCCACAGCCACAAAAAACATTTTAAAGCAAAAAGAGTTTGTTTTACACAACATGTAGAGTACACACACGCACAAATTAAGTGTGGAGGGTAGAAGTACAATCCGTGTATGGTTCGTTCTTTGATTATTTTGTTTCAAAACCAAATCAGAACAGTCGTTTTTGGGGTTTTCTGTTTTTAAAACCAAAACGGAAAAACAGACAAACAGAAAACAAAAAACAAAAATCTTTTTTGTTACATTCCCAGAACATCCCCGCTGGTGTCAAGGATGTTGCCTGGTAATGGTCCCAGAATGTTCCCAGACGGTCACGATGTGGAGTTCTTTAAAGGGTTTGGGGGTGCTATTTGAACCACTCGGGGGACCTTGGTCCCTGAGTGGTTTGGTTAGGGTTATGGGATGTAAATGTAAATGCTCTGTTTTTGTATAGAGCCTTTCTAGTCTTTGTGACCACTCAAAGTGCTTTTACACTACATTACATTCACCATTCACTCACATTCATACACTGAGCCTAAGTGCTCAAAAAGAAACTAACATTCACACACACCTTGCCCAAGGACACTTCAACATGCAGCTTGGAGGAGCCGGGGATTGAACCACTGACCTTCTGATTAACGGGCAACCCACTCCACATCCTGAGCCGCAGCCCCCCCACCTCGGGAGGACTAAGGCTGCGTTCGAAAAGTCTTTTTTGCTTAGGAACGTTCCTAATGAGTGAAGTGAACCGGAAGTATTTCAGTGGCAGCCATGTTCGAATTCTCTAAAAGCTAAGGAAAGGTGCCTCAGTGCTTCCTTTCATATCTCCTTTAGCATAGGGTACACCTGACCATCCTTTACGAAAGGAAAGGAGAGAATGCCATCCCACAATTCCTTGCAGCGGCAACATTTAAAGCGGCGCACGTTCTCAAACTCAAACGATAAAATCCATCAACCACATTTAGCAAGATCCTTGCAATACAGACGCACATTATGATACTTTAATAAGAATTACAATTACCTTCTTTATTTTGGTTTGTTTTCTTTTGGCTTTTTTGTAATCTAATACTGTTTCAACACCGTTTTATGTTTCGGGTTGTTGAAATAAGCCATTAAGTGTTTTCCACCATAAAAAAAAAATAAATCACAAAAGTAACCCAACCGTATTCTTGTTCAAAATGTTTTTTATTGGCTATGTCAATCCATTTTATAAAAAAATTCTTCAATAATATGAACAATATGAAAATGAATATTCATAACATAAATATAAATTCTCAAAATAATGCAAAAATAGTTGTGTTTCTATCCAGCTGTTTTTATACGTATTTCCAAAATGTGCATGAAAACATCTGGCTGAATCAAACCTCTGTCTGTCTTTCTGATCCTCACTCTTGGCATAATCTGTTGGTATAATATAAGAAAAATATGTTTCAATACATGCTGCAACACAGAGAAAGTCACCACATTAGCTGTGGGACAAAAGAAACACTTGTGGTCACTGTAGCTCCTGACATATCAACACGATTTATTTTTACACTGAAAAACTCACTTCAGGGTGTGTTAAAGCACTAAATGACCTGTAGAACAATAATACTGTAATAATGGAACAGGTTAAAGATTTAAAACAATATATAAGACATAATAAAAGGAGAAAAATAGCACTCTTATAAGTACTTGCATAAAATATGATAAGTGTAGGAAGAAAACTATTTTCTGCCCTTACAGATAGCAGGGTTATGGTGGTTGAGAATATGTACAAATTGGTCAAAATCCTCTCTCGAAATGCCATGAAAATGTTAGCATAGACGTTAGCAAGACATGCGGACTAGGTTAATTGGTGACCCTAAATTGTCTTTAGGTGTAAGCTTGAGTGGTTGTTTGTTTATGTGTGGCCCTGCGATGGACATCCAAAGGACTTCTTCAGTTCTGACTGACTGGTAGGGAAACTAAGCTATTTAACCTCAGTGGGGTCGTTTGTCAGAATTGTCAATACCGCTGGTTCGTTAGTGTTCCTGGCTGTTGTAACAACAGTCGTTATTGTTGTTAGGACTACCCAAGGCCAAGAGTGAACGACCATTGTTGGCATCCTCACCTGAGGCCAATTGGTTACGTTTGTTGAGGTGAAAGGACCGCATTGTAAGTGGGGTATAAGTGGTGGCGTAGGCCCCCTCCTCTGTTCAACGACAGCTTCTCAACCCGGGTGTAGATGGCTTCCGTGATACCTTTTTCAAACCATCCATCTTCATCCATCTGTCTAAAATGTGCATCCGGTGGTCCTCAAATGAGTGACCTCTGTCCTTCAGATGTAAGTAAACTGCAGAGTCTTGTCCTGAGGAGTTGGCCCTTCTGTGTTGAGCCATGGATTTGTGTAGTGGTTGTCTGTCTTAGCGTGTTCTTGGGTTTAAAAAACACAGGGATGTTGTGTTTGTTGAACATCCTCCTGACTTTCTCTGATACTCCAGACACATATGGAATCACAATGTTGTTGCGTTTGACCTTCTTTTCCTCATCCCCTGTAGTTTGGTTCTTTCTGGATGTTGTGGCTGTTCACAAAGGTCCATTTAGGGTATCCACAGGCTATAAGCGCCCCCTTCAGGTGTTTCAGTTCCTTCTCTCTGGCTTGGGCGCTTGTTGGTATGTTTTCTGCTCTGTGGTGCAGTGTTCTCATGACTGCCAGCTTGTGCTCCAGTGGGTGGTGTGAATCGAAGAGTAGGTATTGGTCTGTGTGTGTGGGTTTTCTGTAAACACCAATTTGCAGGCTCGTGTCCTCTTCAATATGTACAGCGCAGTCCAAGAAGGCCAAACTGTTGTTGTGGACATCTTCTCGTGTGAACTTGATGTTGCTGTCCACAGAGTTGATGTGTTCTGTGAAGGCTAGCACTTCTTGGCTTTTAATTTTGACCCAGGTGTCATCCAAATATCTGTACCAGTGGCTCGGTGCTGTTCCTCTGAAGGAGTTGAGGGCTTTGCTCCCCACTTCTTCCATGTAGATGTTCCCCACAATCGGGGATACCGGTGAACCCATGGTACAGCCATGCTTCTGTCTGTGGAATCCTCCGTTGTACTGGAAATAGGTGGTGTTTAGACAGAGGTCGAGTAGATCTGGTCAGGGCTGAGGCTAGTTCTGTTGTCCAGGGTGTGGTCTTCTGTTAGCCGTTTCTTTACGGTTTCTACTGCTTCTATGGTGGGGATGCAGGTGAACAAAGAAGTCATGTCATAGGTTTCATCTGGTTTCAGTCCTCAAACTTTGTTTACAAAGTCAATGGAGTTTTGGATGTGGTGTGGCACCAAGGGAGCTAAAATGGTAGAAAAGTGTTTGGCAATGTTGTAGGTGACCGAGTTGATGCTGCTGATAATCGGCCTGAGTGGGGCTCCTTCTTTGTGTATCTTGGGTAGTCCATAAATGCATGGAGTGGCTTGTCCAGGATACAAACGGTAATATTGTTCACGGGATGGTGTTGTCTTTCTTGCCTCAGTGTCTCATGTGTGTTTGTGTCCATTAGTAGTGTGTTGACCTTGTTCTGGTAATCCGCTGTGTTAAGGACTACCATGCATCTTCCTTTGTCAGCAGGTAGGACAGTGATGTTTTGATCCTTGCTCAGTGATGTCACAGCCTTCCTTTCTTGGATGGTGAGGTTGGAAGGGGGAGCCTTCGCATTAGAAAGGGCTGCAGATACCTTTAGTCTGAGCTGTGCCGCCTCTGTTTCTGTTAATTTGCTTTTCCTAATGGCCTGTGGCTGTGATGAGGTCCACTATAGGTAGCTGCTGTGGTATAATGGCAAAGTTTAATTCTTTGGCCAGAACGTCTTTCTCTGGTTGGGTGAGTTCCCTATCTGAGGTTTTTCACCCATCTGTTGTCTGTTTCATGCGTTGTGTGGTTGTTGTCCTTTCTCCTTTGGATGAGGGACGAAACATCTTCTAGTATCTTCAACCAAGTCCAGTTGCCCTTGACTTTAACCTTCTTTGGGGTCCTTGTAAATGGGTTTTTTGGCTTGTAGTAAGTTGTGTCGTGTAGCTGTCTGTAGCCTTCCCATAGGTACTGTTCCCTGTCCATGATAACCACTGCGCTTTCTTTGTCGGCTGGTTTGATGATGATGTTCTTATTCTGTCGTAATTGGTCTAGTGCTTCAAATTCATATTTGTTCAAATTTGGTTTAACCCAGCTGAATCTAAATTGTTTTTGGAGATATTGTAAGCCTGTCTGGATGAGTGCGTCAATTCAAAGTAAGTTCAAAGTAAGTTAGGTAAGTACTGTTCTAGGTCAAGGGTTTTTGAAATTTGGGTTGCTGCTGGTTGTTGGAATGAAGATAAGTCCCCTGCTGAGTAGAGCAAACTGGGCTGCAGACAAAGCAAAACGGTACCCCCCCCCCAGTCTGAGGTAGTGTGTTCACGGGGTTAATTGTTTTAAAGAGTCCAGCCAGTGGTCCAGCATCCGCTTGGCCATAGACTGAGACCAGTGGATGCCATCACTCTCCATGGAAAAGTCCTTCCCCGAGAGTGCAGGTACAAAAAGCTGGTTGGTGGTGATATAGAGATTCAGATCTCTGAGGTTCTCCTGCTCTGGCTGAGGCAGGGCAGAAGTTAATCTCCGGTACTGTTATTGAGACCAAAAGAGAGGATTAGTTTTTGGACGGTGGTGAAGATGTTGGTTCTGGCCAGGATGGCTTCTGCATGCCTGAAGGTGGCTCGAGGAAAGCTGTCCACCTGTTGATCTGGGCATTAAAAAGGTGGAAATCTGGCCACATTGAGTCACCAATAATGAGCCATCTCCTCCTGGCTGTCAGGCACCACTCCTTAATTTTCCTCTGTGTGTTGATGTGTCTAGTGGTAAATTACATTAATAAACAGAAGGAAAACACATACTTGTAGAACACAATACACATTAATTGCCTTCTAGCCAGAATCCTCTTACTGCACCTCTGCTTCCTAAACATACAAAATACAACGTTTACTCAAGGGAAGAGACGTTGAAATCTCCGATGAGCTACATTGATCACATGACACGGCCCGCCCGCCTGCCATGGTAAAAATGTTAGCTAGAAAGTTAAAATGAAAACACTGCAAAAACATATTTTAACGGTCAAACTAACACAAAACTGCTACGTGACATAACTGTATTGACATCGCACAATATGTGTTGAAAGCTATAACGTAATTGGTTCAATTTCCAAAGAAAACAGTACATTAGCCCAGCAGTACTTTTCCACACAACTTGCCCTCAGCGGTGCAAAACGAGACTGAGGGAGATGAGCACTATGGAAGCTTAGGAGGTACAAAAGGGATAGTGTGCAGCTAAGGACATTTCCACAGAAAAAAATAGCAAAAATAAAGATAAATAAAAACCACTCAATGAGATAAAATTCACAAATATTCAATAAAATCATTAAACGATAGATAAAATCCACAGATGCACATTTGAAAATATGAATTATTAAAGTGCATTTTTAACTCCGTTACATAAACACCATGAAATTAAGGAGGCTGCAAATACCTTCAGCATGAGGGCCCAGAGAACAATAGGAGCATCAATGTTAAAAAATTCACCTTGAACAAAAAACAGTGCTTCCTAAATAAACTTGGGCAGACAAAGAAAGGCTGAGGTAGCAGTAGCTGATATGTTGGAGACAAATAAACCATACACAAAACAGCAAGAGGACACCATGAAATGATGTGCCCTGAGGTAATGAGTTTTACATAAATATATATACCTTCTGTGAAACAAGTGCATAAAGTGGGGGAGCCCTGTTGAGAGGAAGGCATCAGGACAGCAGACAACGAGGCGCGTGCCAGTTAGGGAAGAAAATTTTGAAATGTTGACGCTGAAGGCAGCTGCGCCTTCGCATAGAATGTCCGAGCCCTCACCTCTCATTGAGGCCCTGTGGAATCAAAGTGCCCAGGCGGTGTATCCAGAGCCTCTCCTCACGTCGTCTCTGGGCTGCGGACCACCTGGGATTACACTGGAGGATCAGTGCCTGAAAAATTCTCCGTGCCCAGTGGGTCTAGAGTCAGCAGATGTTCCCAGCTTGGCTCTAACTAGAGTGTCCTGCAGGTTTTAGTTCTTTCTGTATGCAGCAATGAGTCTATGGTTCTGTAACAGCTGAGTAGTAGATGTCAAATAGTGGAAATTATTTTTGAGTGTCCTAACAAGCTGTACTGCTGCGGGCAAATAGGTAGTGATAACAGGAAGGAGAGAATCAGTAGTGAGCAGCTTAAGGTGCTGAAAGCTTTTCAAAGCTCAGCGTAAGAAGGACCTGCAGTACCCTCTGTTGGACAGAGCTGAGAATAGCATGTTTGTGGCTACTTTAAAATCCTCTGTTCTTAAAATCCAATGAAATCTCAGAAGTTGTGACTTTATTAGACCTGCAAATGTGTGCTTTGGATGAAAACTGGATTTGTGTAGTAAGGCATGTGTGTCTGTTTCTTTAAAGAACACCTTGAGGTCAAGTCTGAGGGTAGAGTCGAAATCTGGGTGGTGGTATCGAGGAAGTCCACGGCAGTCTTGCTAATACACTATTTCAATTTGATAAATGAATTGTGGTTGTTCAGGGAGGTCACAAAGATATCAAAATCCTGTCTCGAGTAGGGCCAGAAATATCATCCAGGTATCTACAGGTGCTGGTCATATAATTAGAATATCATCAAAAAGTTGATTTATTTCAGTATTCCATTCAAAAAGTGAAACTTGTATAATGTATACATTCATTCCATACAGACTGATATATTTCAAGTGTTCATTCGTTTTAATTTTGATGATTATAACTGACAACTAATGAAAACCCCAAAATCAGTATCTCAGAAAATTAGAATATTGTGAAAAGGTTCAATATTGAAGAGACCTGGTGCCACACTCTAATCAGCTAATTAACTCAAAACACCTGCAAAGGCCCTTAAATGGTCTCTCAGTCTAGTTCTGTAGGCTACACAATCATGGGGAAGACTGCTGACTTGACAGCTGTCCAAAAGACGAC
>NC_060164.1:2356540-2357021 GCF_021292245.1 Micropterus dolomieu | reverse complement strand
TTTCCAAAATAAACAGAGTCCAAATAAAAGACAGTAATCCAACAGAAGTCCAAAATCCATTGAAACAAGCAGGGCAAACGGACAGGCTGAATACAGCCACAGGATATCAGACAGAGTATTACAAGCTACACACTGCATGAGATAGAGCGTATACATGCTACAATGACCGGACAAGGACTGAACAGAAAAACCAAACATACAGGTGCTGGTCATATAATTAGAATATCATCAAAAAGTTGATTTATTTCAGTATTCCATTCAAAAAGTGAAACTTGTATAATGTATACATTCATTCCATACAGACTGATATATTTCAAGTGTTCATTCGTTTTAATTTTGATGATTATAACTGACAACTAATGAAAACCCCAAAATCAGTATCTCAGAAAATTAGAATATTGTGAAAAGGTTCAATATTGAAGAGACCTGGTGCCACACTCTAATCAGCTAATTAACTCAAAACACCTGCAAAGGCCCTTAA
>NC_060164.1:2351286-2356520 GCF_021292245.1 Micropterus dolomieu | reverse complement strand
TCTCAGTCTAGTTCTGTAGGCTACACAATCATGGGGAAGACTGCTGACTTGACAGCTGTCCAAAAGACGACAATTGACACCTTGCACAAGGAGGGCAACACACAAAAGGTCATTGCTAAAGAGGCTGGCTGTTCACAGAGCTCTGTGTCCAAGCACATTAATAGAGAGGCGAAGGGAAGGAAAAGATGTGGTAGAAAAAAGTGTACAAGCAATAGGGATAACCCTGGAGAGGATTGTGCAACAAAACCCATTCAAAAATGTGGGGGAGATTCACAAAGAGTGGACTGCAGCTGGAGTCAGTGTTTCAAGAACCACCACGCACAGACGTATGGGTTTCAGCTGTCGCATTCCTTGTGTCAAGCCACTCTTAAACAAGAAACAGCGTAAGAAGCGTCTCACCTGGGCTAAAGACAAAAAGGACTGGATTGCTGCTGAGTGGTCCAAAGTTATGTTCAGTGATGAAAGTAAATTTTGTATTTCCTTTGGAAATCAAGGTCCCAGAGTCTGGAGGAAGAGAGGAGAGGCACAGAATCCATGTTGCTTGAAGTCCAGTGTAAAGTTTCCACAGTCAGTGATGGTTTGGGGTGCCATGTCGTCTGCTGGTGTTGGTCCAAGGTCCAAGGTCAACGCAGCCGTCTACCAGGAAGTTTTAGAGCACTTCATGCTTCCTGCTGCTGACCAACTTCATGGAGATGCAGATTTCATTTTCAGGACTTGGCACCTGCACACAGTGCCAAAGCTACCAGTACCTGTTTTAAGGACCATGGTATCCCTGTTCTTAATTGGCCAGCCAACTCACCTGACCTTAACCCTATAGGAAATCGTCTCGGGTTACGTATGTAACCCTGGTTCCCCGAGAAGGGGAACGACACACTGCATCGGTTACGACACTATGGGAACGCCTCTAGGTGTAGCAGGTCTGAACGTGAATGAAATCACTCCAATCCTATTGGTTTGTTGCTAGAACGGTAAGGTGTGACGGAATAACCGGGGGAGTATAAAGCACACCATTCCTTGTGTCAAGCCACTCTTAAACAAGAAACAGCGTAAGAAGCGTCTCACCTGGGCTAAAGACAAAAAGGACTGGATTGCTGCTGAGTGGTCCAAAGTTATGTTCAGTGATGAAAGTAAATTTTGCATTTCCTTTGGAAATCAAGGTCCCAGAGTCTGGAGGAAGAGAGGAGAGGCACAGAATCCATGTTGCTTGAAGTCCAGTGTAAAGTTTCCAAAGTCAGTGATGGTTTGGGGTGCCATGTCGTCTGCTGGTGTTGGTCCACTGTGTGGACCCAGACCCACAGTCGCCAGACCCACAGTCGCCATACGGCGGGGCATGGGTGAAGAACCCGGCCCTGCGCCTGGGACAGCAGGTCTCTCCTCAGAGGGACCTGCCACGGCGGGCCGTCCAGGAGCGACATGATGTCCGAGAACCACACCCGGGTTGGCCAGAACAGGGCTACGAGCAGTAGGCCGACATTTTCCTAGCGGACCCGCTCCAGAACCCCCGGGAGCAGAGCGACTGGGGGAAAAGCGTACAGACGTAGCCTTGGCCAAGAATGTACCATGGCGTCCAGACCCAACGGGGCTGGAGGAACGAGTGAAAACCATAGCGGGCAGTGCGTAGTCTCTTGAGACGCAAACAGATCCACGTCTATGGGGCCGAACTCTCCGCACAAGAGCTCCACCACTTCGGGGTGAAGTCTCCATTCCCCGGGGCTCAGCCCCTGCCTCGACAGCAGGTCTGCTTCCTGATTCTGCGTCCCCAGGAGATACATCATCCTGAGCAATAGTAACCTCTGCTGGGACCACAGGAGGATCTGACACGCCAGTCTGTACAGAGGGTGTGAGCGCAGATCGCCCTGGTAATTCACATAGGCCACCACCGCTGTGTTGTCGGAACGAACCAGGACGTGATGGCCTTGGAGATCGAGCAGGAAACTCCTTAGAGCCTGGAACACCGCCAACATCTTGAGACAGTTGATATGCCATATGCAGTTGCACCTGCCAGGATCCCCTTGCAAAGCGGCCGCCCATGACCGCGCCCCAGCCCGTGAGGGAGGCGTCTGTCAAGACCCTCCCAGCACGGGCCCCTGTGACAGGAACCAAGTTTCCTTCCAAACTGATAGGGAACGAAGACACTTGCGCGTAACCCAAATCAGACGGAAATGATTTCCCCTCTGGGAAAAACCCTTGGTCCTTAGCCAACACTGCAGGGGTCTCATGTGCAGCAGTCCAGATGGTATTACGCTGGACGCAGCCGCCAGGAGACCCAACACTCGTTGAAAGTGTTTTATAGTGATGGCGTGGCCTAACTTCACCCCTTTCACGGCAGCCAATATGGTGTCGACACGTGCCGGAGACAATTGTGCCCGCATCGTTGTCGAATCCCATACTACCCCTAAGAACGTAGTCCGTTGGGTGGGCGCCAGCACACTCTTCTTTGCGTTGAGCAAAGTGCTCTGTCCATACACTTGTGAATGTGTGAGGGGAAAGTGCCAGGCCGAATGGAGGGGGGGTGCGGGAGGGGAGAAAGACTCCCCTAGGGGGAGGGGAGAGATAGCTCGCAAGCGCATCCTCCACCCGAGGCATCCTCCCATAACCACGGTCCCTAACCCCCATCACATTACTGTAGTTCAGTGATCGGGGTGTGGAAAGCCGTGTAGAGAAGGGTCTGCCCCATGATTTACTCAGTTCATCATGTAAATCAGGAAAGAATAGCAGAGACGTGGGGTCTCTGCTATTCTACTCTGCTAGCAGAGAGGTGGCGTGTGGTGCTTAAGAAACCTTTCATCAAGCTTACCACTAGCCTGTGGTGTCTGCTCCTCCTGTGGCCAGTTGATGTTGAGCTTAGCCACAGCTATAGTCACCACCTCCAGCAGCCCGCCTGATGACGCCGCCCCGACACCCAGAAGTCATCGTCCACTACGCTGAGCAAGTCCGCCTCGGAGTCGGATTCCTGCAGCGTCTCCGGATCCAGCGGGAGAAGCCGAGAACCAGGAACCGGGCTCCCGAACGAGGAGAGGAAGCGTCGGAGCCAGCGGATGAAGGTCGGGAAAAAGCCTCAGCCGTCCCGAAATCCCCCGACAGATCATGCTGTGAACCCCATGAGTGAAGCCGCCGGGCCGCCTCAGTGGCCGCCGGGCCCGCGCCACGGGGAGAACACATCCGGCCATCCGCGGAAAAGAGAGCCATGCTGTACCTCAGTACCTGCATGGAAAGGGCTTTGCAACGCAGGCAGCCCCCTCGAGAGCTGCCTGGGCGTGCTCCATCCCCAAACATGAGACACACATCTCATGAGAATCTCCATCCGTGATGTACCGCGGGCAAGGAAAAACACACCTTCTGTACATCTGGTTGCCGGACATGCTGGTAGACTTCTTCTTCAGGTAAGACACACTGCTTGTAGGACTGGAGCTTTCTTCAAACAACATACAGAGCGCCTGCTGAATAGAAAAAAGCTAATGATGAGTGTGTACAGGTGTGCTTTATAGTCCTCCGGTTATTCTGTCACACCTTACCATTCTAGCAGCAAACCAATAGGATTGGAGTGATTTCATTCACGTTCAGACCTGCTACGCCTAGAGGCGTTCCCATAGTGTCGTCGTAACCGACGCAGTTCGAGTTCCCTCAAAGGGGAACTATGGGGTATTGTGAAGAGGAAGATGCAATACGCCAGACCTAACAATGCAGAAGAGCTAAAGGCCACTATCAGAGCAACCTGGGCTCTCATAACACCTGAGCAGTGCCACAGACTGATTGACTCCATGCCACGCCGCATTGCTGTAGTAATGCAGGCAAAAGGAGCCCCAACTAAGTATTGAGTGCTGTACATGCTTATACTTTTCTTGTTCATACTTTTCAGTTGGCCAACATTTCTAAAAATCCTTTTTTTGTATTGGTCTTAAGTAATATTCTACTTTTCAGAGATACTGAATTTGGGATTTTCATTAGTTGTCAGTTTTAATCATCACAATTAAATGAAATAAACATTTGAAATAAATCAGTCTGTGTGTAATGAACAAATATAATATCCAAGTTTCACTTTTTGAATGGAATTACTGAAATAAATCAACTTTTTAATGGTATTCTAATTATATGATCAGCACCTGTATAATAATAAAGTGTTTTTTTGGGACAGGATTTGAGTGCAGCTGTTTCCCACCATGCCATGAAAATATTGCCGTAAGCAGGCTAAAATTTCTTACCCATGGCTGTACCATTAGTTTGGAGGAAGAGTTGTCCGTTGAATTCAAAATCATTTTTGGTTTAATTTATTTCACGGAGCTGCAACAACTCTCTGTCTGGTCTTTCAGGGTTAGGGTAAATGCTACCCATCGCTCGTGTGAGCGACCTGAATAACTTTTGATTGGAAGGTTGTATAGCCACAGGATTTCCTGTTGATCTGATGGGCCATTTAGAACTTATTAGAGAGAAGTATACATGACATTCCATCAAACTCATTTTTGACAGCTATTTCCGGTCCCGCCCCCACACCGGATGTCTGTATGTAACTGATAAGAGGGGTGCATCCGGTCCCGCCCCAACCGGAAATATGTCTGTATGTAACTGATAAGAGGGGTGCATCCGGTCCCGCCCCAAACGGAAATATGTCTGTGTGTAACTGATAAGAGGGTTGCGTACATCCTTCCATTGTGTGTTTTTCATTGATTTAAAGACTTTATTAAGTAATACAACTTGAATTAAAGCTGCAAGCAGCGTTGGGCGGGCCCTCGCACTTGTAAGCGCGTCCGCGTGTGAGCCGGCCGAGTTGCATATTCTGGAGCTCTGCCGATGCGGCTGTGAACTTGTTACGCGGTTATGACGCCGCATGAAGGTGTTATATGTCACTTCTTGTGTCCCCTATGTGGAGCTACATAGCACTTGCCGCTATGAATATAAATCATTATTGGTGTGTAGATGTCTGCAGGGTGGGACAGTTAACAAGCACGTAAAGTTTGTTTCAGATGTGAGCATGTACACTGAACAATAATGTACCCAAACAATAAAATAAATTCCTTTTATATTTCCCTGCCTTGTTGTTTATGTGTACATACAGAGGAAGAATGTGAGAACAGCACACATTTCATCGTTACTGTGTGTTAGAGCATGGGAGAACAGTGGATACTTTTAATACAGCCCACACCCCTAATACTGTGTAACTATAACAAGTAGAGAACAGAAGAAAAAGATGTTCTTTCTTTACAACTGTCTGCATAGCTTATTCATATTGTGTAATG
>NC_060164.1:2343683-2351186 GCF_021292245.1 Micropterus dolomieu | reverse complement strand
CCCATTGACGAAAACGCGCAAATAGCACAACTTTTCATCGTCAATGCCTTTAGAAGGCACAGCAGAAATTTGACGTCGATCCGACTAAATCCCTAGGAGGAGTTCGTTAAAGTACGAAGTGTGTAAATCATCCAAAAATGGCCATAAAATTCAAAATGGCCGACTTCCTGTTGACTTTAGGCTATGGGTTCTTGAGGCTTTTTTGTGCGTCTTGATACGATACATGTCCCCAGAAAATTTCGTACATGTAGGTTGAACGTGAACGAGGGGCTAATCATTTCCAATTTTCAAGGTGGCGCTAGCGAGTCATTTTGCCACGCCCATGTGCGAAACTTGTAGAATACGAAATTTTTCACCGGTTCTGACATGTTTGCAAATTTTGGTGAGTTTTCGAGTATGTTTAGGCCATGTCATTTGGGCCTACTTTGCAGAAAAAAAAAAAATATATATAATCCGAGCAGATTCAATAGGGACCTCGCACGGTCGTGCTCGGGCCCTAATTAGTAAAGCTGGAGAAACACAGAGAAAGTTACGTTAGCTCACCGGCTAACACCGAGCAGCTGCTAATGTTATACAGTGCAAAGTGATATCGCTTTCCACATTACTTCACCAACTAACGCCACCCATGTTACTATCCTGTGTACCACTGTTGATTTAGCCTGCAAGAAAAGATGTAACAATAAAAAGCTAATGTGGATTGATCTGTTTACTTAGTTAGCCTATAGTGATGCAGCCAGGAGCATGCCAGCTAACAAAAGCTCAGACCTGCCGCTATTTGCTTCGTAACGTTCAGTTTAGGTTTATTGTGGTTTTACCAATACTCAGGTACACAGCTTCTCTTTCTTCCTACCTATACCACACTCCTCCCTGTCTCTGCTAGGCCTACAGTAGCATGCGATGCCCATTGACCAAGCGTCAATATGTGACGAGAGGCCTAAGCATGATTGAAATTTAAATTGTGGATAGCCCCTTGAGATGCAGCATCTCGTTTTCAAGAGGGTCCAAAGACACACATACATAATACAACAGAAATCTAGTACAGAAAATACAAAAACACAGAACTACTCAAAAGAATTGAGTTACTAAGCAGCTTACACCCTCATGGACCGATGACAATGAAAACAGAATTTTAAACATTTCCAATAAACTTTCAGCAAAATACAAAAAACAAAACAAAAGACAGTACCCGTAAAAGATTCACTGCAAAAAAGTATAGAGGAGTAGTAGAGTTCAAATCCACAGGAGGTAAATCAATTAGATGATTACACAAAACAAATTACAAGCATTACTGTTGAGTCCAGCTTCAGTAACATGCATACACATTTACTTTTTGTTTGTGTGATGCCAAATGAGTAAAGATTCAGCTTCACATAGCCAAGCAACAGAATACTGCCTGAATACATTAATGTATTGATCAAACAGAGGTGGGAAGAGTACTAAAATATTGTACTTAAGTAAAAGTACTGTTACACTTATGAATTTTTACTTAACCACAAGTGAAGTTACTGTTATAAAAATCTAAAAGTAAAAACTTGTTCACTTAAAATTTACACAGAGTAAAAACTACTTAGTTACTTTTTTCACCTGCTAAAAAAACTTAACCCTAACCCTTAAGTCAAAAGTAAGCCTCATTACAGCTGCTCTTTGCTATGTTTAGTAACTAGTTAGCTAATGATGTTCTTTCAAAAATGCTTTTTCCCTAACATGCCTCAAATATCAAAGTTACCACAATTTGATGCATCAAGCTCTGTCCATGATAAAGAAGTAGGAAAACTTTAGACAACAGTATCAGTCTATATCAGGAAAATCACGTGGTTGTTGTTGGATTTCACGGTTGTGGGTTTGATTTTCCAATTTCCTTCCACCTGCTGGATTCTCTGCTATCACTGGACTGTCCCTGTATTAAAATTAATGGAAATGCCACAACAGAAAGTGGTAGTGGAATTGCAAATGTGGAAGTTATGGTATTTTTCTCTTTTTCTTTTTGAAGATTTTAATATGCAGAGGCTTGGAGACCTTCTACGGGATTCAGAGAGTATTGATGGGCAAGATTTTGGTCAGCACCTGTAGCGGTTGCGTTGTGTAGAAAAGTGAAACTTCAATTCGCCGTTTATCTGGTAACATAGGATAAAGATTAATCCGCCATCACAGTCAGTCTTAAAACTCTTTTCTATAAACCAAATAATAAAATGTATTGAACTTAAACCAGAATTAACCTAGCAAAACACGACACACATTTTAAACAAATTTATAGAAAAACACAGAGCCACAAAGTTAACATTACGCATTTTCACCGGCAACTAAAAGCTGATGTTCACATAACATGCTTAATATAAGTAATTAAACCACACTTTTACCCACAAGAAGATGATTTAAAATAAATATTTAACGGAGCTGACGTGAAAATAACTTACCACGGAAACAGCACATGTAGACTGTTAAATTTTGTAGTGCGCTGCTCAAATCTGCAGGGGCGCAGCAGAGGGCGCCACACCACACCCAAAGGTCTCCATGGCAACAATGTCCATCACACTCACAACGTACATAATAAAATAAACAGTATAATAAAACTAGTTAACAGTATAAAAATTAAGATTACATTTAATAATACCACACACAGTGATGGCAAGTGGAATCAATAACTCCGCCACACACCCACCATTGTCCAGTTGGTGTCAGAGACAGAAGGAGGTCCAACAATGTTGGTAAAAGGCGAGGCCGCAGAACCTTGACAACTTGTTATCAGCTAAGAACATCGTCCAGATGACATGTAAATACTGTCATCCGTTGTGGGGAATGTTTGACCGCAGAGTGGTTATGTGCAGAGTGTGATCACTTAGTACATAAACACCACACTCTGCACAGTAGGAAAACCACCATTTTTGGATTTTATAAATACATTACTTCAACAGTCTGTGAAACTACATGATGACAAGTAGATCATCATTATTTTAGAACTAATTGACCCTTCGCTAAGCCACGCCTGAATACACAGCTGGCCAGTCACAGTGCAGTATAGGACTTTGTCTAACTGAGGTCAGACACTTTAATTGCTGCGCACCATTGACTCTAATGCAAAATGAGTCGTTTTCTAGCTTTTTTGGTTAAGATATGGTCAAACACTGCTCCTGGGGCAGGAGCCTGCTACCCTGAGAGGTTATAAGGAGAAGTACGATTTATTCCAAAACCTAAAATAAATCCAGAAAAATGTAGCCTGTGGATTGTTCCTAATGTAATGTTAGTTAGCTAACGCTATCTAACTTCCTTCTGAATGTAACGTAATAAAGCCCAACTGTTCTGCTTTTTAATGATTGTAATAATGAATAGAGGCTTAACCAGCTTTGCAGGAACAGTACTGATCCTTAATATCGTAATATATTAATATGTCTTTTGTCTCAATCGTCTGGGATGCGGTGGTTCACTTGTACTGTGTGATTGGTAGGCTTTAGATTCTATCTTTCATTTTTATCACGTCTGTTTGAGTCAGTCTGACAGCCTGAATACAACCTTCAAATGTATAAGTGGACAGTTTAGCAAAACTATCTACTTCTTTCTGAGATCGCTTTTTCCAACAAATCTGACAATATTTCTGTGCAGTAATAGACAGTGGCACTGCTGTGATAAAAGTCAGACAGCTCCGACAGTTTGTCAGACTTAGCAACAGTAACTTAGCGAAGGGTAGCAAGCAGAGGAAGTGAGCAGGGCTGGAGGGAGGACTATCATTTATAATACCATAACTAGAAGTGTACAGCATTTCTGTCCATGTGGCCTCACACACAAAGTCAACAGTGAAAGGAACGCTATCCATCTGACGAGAAAGCAGCAGACAGTACAGCATGTAAGATATGATAACATTAGCAAGTTAGCTATATTAGGCTAACTGTTACTGACATGCATGAGTTACGTTAATGTCGGTACACACAGGTTTTAAATGCAGCTATTAACCCTGCTGTGGGGTGTGTGTACAAACTGTAAAGATAAGGTGTAGAAGCTGCATTTCTGGGTAATAGCACCATGCTGGGCAGGTGACAGGTGTGTGTTTACAGTGTTTGTGTGCTCTGAAAAACATAACAGCGCAGCTATAAAGTCTCAGCCTGCAGACCTGTATTATTACTACAAACATATGGATGTAACTTTGAGGCCTGATAGACATCCGCTAATCAGAAACAGAGGACACTACCTGCATCACTGCCGATGTCATTTGACCAGGGAGTGAATGGTGATTAATAGGGATGAGCGAGTACAGCATTATCTGTATCTGTATCTGTGTTAACCATATGAATAATCTGTATCTGTACTCGGACTGGGCGGGGCCTAGCCCAGAAGTGGGCGGGATTTAACCCGGAAGTGGGTCGGGTTGTCTTGAAATGGGCGGGGGTTTAACCGGTATGTTATTTTAAGCATGCAATTGATATGGGTTGATCAGAAATTGTTATATTTATTGCTGATTAGAAAACTATTTACATGACAGCATCAGCATTGAGCTTCAGATCAATGGTTTTGATCACGATAACAAACTATATACAAAACAAGTTTTGCAACAATGAATACAACACATGCTGTTGCAATTATGAAGTAAAATGTAATGAACAAGAGTTCATGTGTTAACCATATGAATTATCTGTATCCTACAGACTGATTAAAAGCCTTAGACTAATGTTGCCTACAGGTTTTTACAGTACAGCAGGATAAGCCTACTTACTGCCTTTAAATGTGTTTAATATTTTTTATTTGCTCCCAGTCCGTTTCACACACCCTGACGCAGCCATTAAAATAAATGGGTTTTATTTTTCTTATGAGGCTGAATATTATGAGCAGTTTGGTAGGGATATTGAAATACTGAATTTTAATATGAACGTAGGCTATCTATTTAGGTTAGTATACCTTTCTAAGGCCTACTATAGAGATGTACTCATGTTCCGTCCCACCTTTTGCGATGTGGGTGCAAAAGGTGGGACAGTGAGTTTTCAGCAGCCTAAATGTTGAGATTCAGTCTTTCAAACATTATTTGAGCACATTTTATGGCATGAATGGAGTTTTCGTTTCATTGCTTTATGAAGTTAATTTAGAACAATGTTTGGAACACTTTTTATCAAGGCATTATTATAGACTACGCCTGTTCATTTAGACATTCACACTGTCAGCGACTTTCTGTCTCCCTGCATGAGTCAGCTGCAGGCGTGCTGGTGTCGTATTTCTGAAGTGTTAAAGTTTAATCCTCGTTCGTAAAATATGACGCTCTGCTGACAGTGGACTTGTTCATGTCTGTGATTGGTCATCTGCTGCTGCTCTTTTATGTGAACGCACTCCCGGCTGGATTGGGTTGATTTACTGAGTTTTACCTGGGTTGATTTACCGAGTTTATATGGAACGCTAAAAGGCTCACAATACGGCACTTTCCTACCTCGTTTTGTTAAAAAAACAGCGTAAAAAGCGCCGTTTGAACGGCCAGGACGCCGCTTTTTACGCCACCAAAAAGCAAAACGCCGTAAAAAGCGCCGTGGAATTGTGTAAACAATATGGAACGCTAAAAGGCTCACAATACGCAACTTTCCTACCTCGTTTTGTTAAAAAAACAGCGTAAAAAGCGCCGTTTGAACGGCCAGGCGTTTTGCTTTTTGGCGGCGTGGAATTGTGTCAACAACGACGCATTTTTTGTCCGTCTGGAGGCGGCGAAAAAAACGTCGCTCTATGTGCTCATGTAACGCCGCTTTTTACGGGACTCAGTGTCCCCAATGACGCGTATCATAACGCGTTACAAGACGCGTTGTGTTAAATGATAATGAGCTCCACCCTGTCTTTTCCAAAGTCAATCAGTTTAAACTGTTATCACCCAATCAGTAAATAACAAGAACAGACCACATTAATCCAACCCAGCACAAGGATGAGCTTCCCTACCTTAGCTCATAAAGTGGCTCAATACCTTCAAAAATTAAACAGACTCTTTAGCTCACTGCTAATGACGCTGCCTTACAAGCAAAGGTTCTGTGGATTGCAGGTTCGTGCCCCATTCGTATCTTGTTTATTGCGGGAGGTTTTTCTGTTTTCTGTTACAATGGCAATCGGTAAACTGAAGTTGTAAGCACACAAACCTTACTGTGTTTTCCTCAATTTTATTGACCTAATAGAACCAATCCAATATTAATTTACCGACTGTGCTTACTATAAGGTGCAACGTCTGCAGGCTTGAGAAAGGAGGATGGTTGGTGTATGCAACTGACTGTTCAGCAAATGCACAACAAATACAAGCTTTGAATCGGCATGGCCCTGTTTCAGAAAGCGGGTTTAGTGAAAACTCTGAGTAAATTGAGCCCGAGATGAGGGAAACTGGGTTTTCGGTTTCAGAGCGAGATCAGATTAACTCTAGGTCTGTAATTTACGCTATGAACCTAATCTGCTCGGGAGGAGGTTTACTTCAACTAACGCTGAGTTTCTCTCCGACTCCTCTCCTGCGGAGCTGGAAGCGGTGTGACAAAAGTGACATTTCCTCATTCATACTGTAGATATCAAAGCACATATTGGAACACAGTTACGTCTTTAGAAACATCGAAATCACGGTTAAATAGGCTGTTAGGTTTTTTTTACCCAAACATGATCTTGAGCGTCATATTCAACTCTCTGACAAAATACAAAATGAGCAAGATTTTATTAATGTCTAAAACTTCACACTCAGTTTGAACTTAGACACATTTTAAATTGCAAAAAATCATTAATAGGTATAGGCCTACTGAGTTGGACTGTGGCTTTACAATCACAGGTCCATGAAGAGCCTAAAATGTGTCTAATCTGTTCGATTAATATTTTTGTCTTCAGTTATTGCCACCGGCATTTAGTCCCGTCAGGTTCCAGCTGAATAAACAGGCCTGTAGCTGTTTAAAATGAATAACAGGCTGGAGGAGAATTCGAGCACTTTATTATTCATTAAGGAAATTCCAGTCTGCTAAATGATGAATCAGCAACGCTGTATAAAATGTAATATTGTTAACGTATCAATCATGCGTTTTATAGCCAATCATGGTCCGCGTTGGAACGCATTCATTTTTCTAGCTCCAACGGATTTAAATTAGAGGCTATGCCTTTATTTACCCGTTGCCATGGTGAATCGTAGTATCGGAGCTCCATTGATGGCTTTTTTCCATCACCACGACGCGCTTCCATCAGGCTCAACATACCCTTTTGAATTGAGACACAGCTTATTAGGGCCCGAGCACGACCGTGTGAGGTCCCTATTGAATTTGCTCGGATTATATATATTTAGGGCCCGAGCACGACCGTGCGAGGTCCCTATTGAATTTGCTCGGATTATATATATTTAGGGCCCGAGCACGACCGTGCGAGGTCCCTATTGAATTTGCTCGGATTATATATATATATTTAGGGCCCGAGCACGACCGTGCGAGGTCCCTATTGAATTTGCTCGGATTATTAGGGCCCGAGCACGACCGTGTGAGGTCCCTATTGAATCTGCTCGGATTATATTTAGGGCCCGAGCACGACCGTGCG